>NC_069499.1:1162666307-1162791307 GCF_027579735.1 Bombina bombina | reverse complement strand
TTCCAAGCACAATCTGTACAGAGACAGCGTGTGTGGTCAGTGGATACGGATCCTCAGAGGGATCAGAAGATAGAGCAACGCGTTTCGGCTAGCATGCCTTTGTCAAGCTCATACTTGCATAATTACAGAGGTGCCTTTTAAAGTTATATTTGATTGGATGATAAGATGATTATTTAATTGCTGCTAATTTATTGATTTCTTATTGAGTAGCTATTTCTTTATCGAAAGGGATTATATAAAGAAAAAAAGGAGGGGAACGTTACAATTCATATTGGTCTTATTTATGTTATATTCAATTAGTTATTTGTTATTAAGAGGCACCTGTTTGTAATATGCTCACAATCTTCATTATTGAGATATACAAATTTCATATAGATTAAAGTACTTTAAAAGAGCAAATACACAATTTTCTTATAGGTTATAGTACTTTAGAAAAGCAAAGAATGATACCGGCAATGTGGTGATTTTTTCTGCATTAATTAAAAACTGCATTGCTTGTGTTGAAGTGGAATAAACTTTTATTTTAGTGTTCAGAAATTCCCGGTTTCTATATTTGGATTTTTTGGATTTTTTATTTTTTATTATTACTTATTGTTTATTATGAAGAGAACCAGAGGGGTATATGAATAAGGGATGGGGAAATGGTTATGATTGATCATTTTATAATGGATCTATGGAAAATTTGTATTTAATTGAGCAATTCATAAAAAGACTTGTGATAAAATGTTCATGAAAGATTCTGTAAAATAGATAGAAGAATTCTCGTTCAAAAAGTCGTGGAATGATTTTATCATAGATAATCCATAAAAAAATTCAGAAATGATTCATAAAAATTCATGAAAAAATCTTAAAAAGTTAATGAATTTCATAAAAATTTTAATAAAAAATTAATTTATATTAAGTTTAGAAAAATAGAAGTGGTAGTTGGGTTAGTTCTTTGGATATTATATAATTTGATAAACCCTTTTAGAGTGATATAATTTCTTAAAATATTATGTAATTTTTCAACAAAGAAAAAAAAAAAAAAGGGGGGGGGGACATGTACAATTGGAATTGTTAAACATTCATTATCTATTGGGCAGTGTGGGTTATAGGCAATTATAACATTATTTATTGAACAATGTGTGTTATAGGCAAATATTAATCCTAGGGGAGATCACAAGAAGAAGCAATGATGTATGTTGTACAGTATTCCTGATTTAATGTATTTCTAAGTTTACTCAGTTAAAGCAATTTTCAGGTGTCATCACCGCATATGGTGAGCACATATGTCCACTAGTTCGAAAAAACAAATTCGACAATGTGTGCACTATTGGCGTATCGTGACGTTTATAAATAGTATATTGCTATCTACTAGATGTTCTCATAGGAGATATATAAATATTCTCATTGAGGGTATGTGATGTATTAGTGTCTGGCTGATACTCATATTCGGAGTGGGTTATATATTAAGGATTAGTCAATTAAAAAACATCCTAAATCGAATTCTTGATTTAGACCATTTGGGGTTAAGGATTTTATTTCAAAAATCCACTTTCCTTCTAGTTTTAATAGGCTGTTATGTATATCCATGCCTCTCCAATTCTTTTGTACCTTTGCTATTCCAGTATATTTTAAACATTTGGGGTTTGCGTTATTGCAGCTAGAGAAGTGTTTTGGGATTGGGAGTTCTTTGTTTCTTTCTAGATCGAAATTTTCTATTGAGAGGATATGTTCCCTGATGCGGTCCCTCAGGGGTCTTTCTGATTCCCCTACATATTGAAGGCCGCAAACGCACTCAAGTAGATATACTACATTTCTATCTGAGCATCGTATTTGCTGTTTAATTTTGTATTTTTTCCCTGTGACATTAGATTTTATCTCTTTTGTTTTTATTGCATGCTTGCAGGCCTTGCATGTTAAGCAAGGGAAATATCCATTAATTATTTTGCCCATTAGGTCATGGTCCCTGTTGTTTTTCTTTTTCATTTCAGTCGGTGCCAAAATTGTTTTTAGATTACGGGATTTTTTATAAATTATTTTTGGGTAATTCGGCAGCAATTCCCCAATTAGCTCATCACTTTTTAGGACCGACCAATGTTTTTTTATAATATTTTCAACCAAATGTTTGTTTTGACTATATTTAGTGATGAATGGAACAAAGAGTTCTTTTTTTTCTTCATTGTGCATAATAATCTCCTTCTTTTTAGTGGTTAATAATTCTTTCCTATTCTTTGTTTTTAGCTCATTTTTTATTTCTGTAATGTCTCTATCCTTATACCCTCTCTCAATGAATTTCTCCTTCAGGACTTCTGCCTGTATCTCATAATCAGTGTCATTGCTGCAGTTTTTTCTAATACGTAATAGCTGTCCCTTGGGGATGTTTTTTTTCCAGGTTTGGTGGTGACAGCTTGTCTGATGTATAAAGTTATTTGCGTCCACGGATTTGAAATAGGTTCTTGTATTTATGATATTGTCTTTTATGTATATGTTGAGATCTAAAAAGTTAATTTTTTCATTGCTTATTTCGCTGGTAAATTTTAAGTTTTTGTTATTGGTATTCATTTCTGAGATGAATTGTGCAAAGTCCTCTTGTGATCCCCTCCAAATAAGTACTATATCATCGATATAGCGTTTGTACAGGACCAGATTTGCCGCAAGTATGCTGGATTCTAGAAACTCTTTTTCCCATAATCCCATAAATAAGTTCGCATAACTTGGGGCAAATCTGGTCCCCATGGCCGTCCCACATTTTTGTATGTAGAATTCTTTATTATAGTTAAAATAGTTGTGGGTAAGTATAAAATTTATACCCTCTAGTATAAAAATTTTTTGTTCGATTTTTATTGTCTCATCTTTGTCTAGGTAGTATTGTACTGCTTTTAAACCATCGTTATGTGCAATGCAGGTATAAAGTGAGGATACATCACATGTGGCAAATAGATAATTGTCCTCCCATTTAATCTTATCTAGAATTTTTAGCATTTCTGTGGAATCTTTTAGAAAGGACGGTAGTTCTTTTACGTACTTTTGCAAGTATCCATCAATATATTCTGAAATGTTGGAAGTGATGGAGTTGATCCCTGATATTATTGGCCTTCCTGGTGGTGTTGTTAAAGACTTGTGTATCTTCGGGAGGCAATATAGTAGTGGAATTTTTGGTGTTTTTATGTGTAGATATTCCATTTCTTTTTTATTCAATATTCCCTCCTCATTTGCTTTATTCAAGATTTCTTTTAGTTGTAGGTTAAATTTGGTGGTGGGATTTAATGTTAGTTTGTTATAGGTAGTGGTGTCACACAGAATATCTTCACACATTTTATTATAATCTAGTGTGTTAAGGATAACAATACCCCCTCCCTTGTCCGCCGGCTTCACCACTATCATTTCATTGTTTTCTAATTCTTTAATGGTGTCAAGTTGTTTTTTTGTGAGGTTGTTTTTTGTGTTATTGATTTTCTCTTCTTTTATATTCTCTATATCCCTAGTTATTAGCTTCTCGAATGTTTCAATTACATGTCCCTTATCTTGTTTTGGATAGAATGTTGATTTTTTTCTTAAATTTGAGTGTAAATATCCCTTTTGGTCTACCAGGGTGGAGTCTGCTCTTTTTTCCATCCCTGTTTTTGAGAACCATCTTTTTACCGTTAGTTTTTTTATGAATTTGTGGGCGTCTATGTAGGTACTGAATTTATCTAACTTGCTAGTAGGGGCAAAAGTAAGTCCCTTGCTTAGGACGTCTTCATGAGTCTTAGTTAGTGTAAAGTTACTCAAATTGAATATTCCTTTATTTTTATTTGTATTTTTATTTAGTTCCAATTTCTTATTTTTTTGTGACCGTTTTGTTCCCCCTCTGGTTCCTCTTTTTCTGAGGCTCTTCTTTTTCTTAAACTTGTATCTCTTTGTTGTAATGGGCTTTCTAAAGGTGTTTTTTGTCCCACCCCTAAAAAATGATGAGGGATGGTGTTTTGGTTAACTTTAGTATTTTCTGTTGGTCTAGAGGTGCTTGGTTGTGTGCTATTAAAGTTTTCCTCTTGTATATGCCTTAATGGTTCAAATCTATTATCATTCTGTGATGTTCTATGTGTATCTGAAGGTGCACCCCTGATGTGAGGATGAGTGTTGTAGTCTGTATTTGTTCTCCATGTCCTATTGTCATTATAGTTCCTTCCTGTTCTGTTGTTGTAATCGTTATATCTAATCTTATTGTGGTGTCCCTGATTCCTGTAGGGGACCTCTCTCCATGTATTGGATTGATCAGCATTGTTATTATAATATCTATGATTGTATGAATTAGTATAATTTCTATGATTGTTGCCATGTTGTATATCTGAATTCTGATTGTTGCCATGTTGCATATCTGAGTAATCTCTATAGTTTCCATAATGTGTGTGGTCCCTGTAAGTATTCAGTGGTTGTATGTTTGAATATTGTCTATAGTTGACCTGGTTTCTTCTATTTGCATGATTTTCGTTATATCTTATTTCATTATTAGAGTTCATATTATTATGTCTGGTCCCTTGTTGTTGTTTGTTTGTGTAATTGTTAGTAGTCTCATGTCTCGTACTTCTCCATCTATGCGAGATGTATTTATTGTCCTCAGGGTTTTCTATATGTGACTGATAATCTTCCTTATCTCTGTTGAATTTTCCTATTTTTACTTTTAAAAGCTCTTCCTTAGTTGAATCCATAAGTTTTTTTATTTCTATTTCCTTCTTTTTGAACTCTTCTAAATCTGTAAATTCCTGTAATTTGTTTTCTAATTCCTTAATTTCTAGTTCCAATTTTTTTAGGATTTCATTTCTATATTCTTTAATTAGTCTCATTAGATTAAAAGAGGCTTCTTCTAAAATATTGCTCCATTTAATTTTAAAATCAGGGTCTTCAATGTTAAAAGCACACTCTTTCTTGATTCTTAGTCCCCTAGGGACTCTTTTTACTTCTAAATATTTCTCCAAAAATATATATTCTGTTTTATGTTTCATTTCTAATAAAAGTTTGTTTTCTAGTTCCTTAATAAGGTCATAGAATGATTCAACATTTTCTTTAGTGATTATAACTTCTCTAGAGAATAAAGTATTCATATCTTTGTAGAAATCTTTCCTGTAATCAAAGACATTTCTTTCAGCCATAATTGTTGCAGCAATTCTGGATAAGGAGATATTAGGAATCTATGCTGTGTGTGGATAGAATGCGCAAACAAAACAGAGTGATTAGAGGCCTACAGATATAGGTGGTTATCTCCTAAAAAACACCTTCAAGAATCTATGGGGGAATGTGATTAGAATGTCAGGTGTCTGTGAAAACACTCAGACAAAACTAAAAAGTCTGTGGCGCTGAAAGGACAGCTGAACTATTCACTATATGGCTGTTGTTATTGAGTCCCAAATAAATATAAGGGGTATGGTAGAGTATATACAAAATTTTATTAGTTACAATTAATAGATGTCTAGACTAAAATATCTACAGACACTATTAAAAAATGGAGGTTTAAAAAGTAAAGGTAAACTTGATTACAGGGGTAAAAGAGTGCAAAATTCATATAAAGGATAACTAAAATACAATCATACAGAAATTTTGCTCCTAATTAAAATACAATACAGTAGTAAACAGATGAACAAAATAAATTAAAGAATAAAAAACAGTGTAGTATGCAATTTAAAAAATGCAAAGCAGAGATACAAATGAAACGTTTGATCCTTCATATGTTTAAAAAGTCAATTAGTTTATTCCTCCAGCATTGCTCATCGATCACCGGAAGGTGTCTGACAGCTCTCCTGGCACCGGTCTCAGTTGCTGTGTTCTGTCTGTTTCCTCCTTTCACAGCCCGGTTATGATTTGGGTAGAATGTTCGATCAGTGTCACAGTTCCCAGGGATTTGCAGGCAGACAGTTCTGCTTGTATCAAAAAGTTTTTCAGCGTAGAAGAGTCTCTCCTAAGCGTGTATTGGCGCTTAGCTGTAATAGTGCCGGTTGGCGTTCCAAGCACAATCTGTACAGAGACAGCGTGTGTGGTCAGTGGATACGGATCCTCAGAGGGATCAGAAGATAGAGCAACGCGTTTCGGCTAGCATGCCTTTGTCAAGCTCATACTTGCATAATTACAGAGGTGCCTTTTAAAGTTATATTTGATTGGATGATAAGATGATTATTTAATTGCTGCTAATTTATTGATTTCTTATTGAGTAGCTATTTCTTTATCGAAAGGGATTATATAAAGAAAAAAAGGAGGGGAACGTTACAATTCATATTGGTCTTATTTATGTTATATTCAATTAGTTATTTGTTATTAAGAGGCACCTGTTTGTAATATGCTCACAATCTTCATTATTGAGATATACAAATTTCATATAGATTAAAGTACTTTAAAAGAGCAAATACACAATTTTCTTATAGGTTATAGTACTTTAGAAAAGCAAAGAATGATACCGGCAATGTGGTGATTTTTTCTGCATTAATTAAAAACTGCATTGCTTGTGTTGAAGTGGAATAAACTTTTATTTTAGTGTTCAGAAATTCCCGGTTTCTATATTTGGATTTTTTGGATTTTTTATTTTTTATTATTACTTATTGTTTATTATGAAGAGAACCAGAGGGGTATATGAATAAGGGATGGGGAAATGGTTATGATTGATCATTTTATAATGGATCTATGGAAAATTTGTATTTAATTGAGCAATTCATAAAAAGACTTGTGATAAAATGTTCATGAAAGATTCTGTAAAATAGATAGAAGAATTCTCGTTCAAAAAGTCGTGGAATGATTTTATCATAGATAATCCATAAAAAAATTCAGAAATGATTCATAAAAATTCATGAAAAAATCTTAAAAAGTTAATGAATTTCATAAAAATTTTAATAAAAAATTAATTTATATTAAGTTTAGAAAAATAGAAGTGGTAGTTGGGTTAGTTCTTTGGATATTATATAATTTGATAAACCCTTTTAGAGTGATATAATTTCTTAAAATATTATGTAATTTTTCAACAAAGAAAAAAAAAAAAAAGGGGGGGGGGACATGTACAATTGGAATTGTTAAACATTCATTATCTATTGGGCAGTGTGGGTTATAGGCAATTATAACATTATTTATTGAACAATGTGTGTTATAGGCAAATATTAATCCTAGGGGAGATCACAAGAAGAAGCAATGATGTATGTTGTACAGTATTCCTGATTTAATGTATTTCTAAGTTTACTCAGTTAAAGCAATTTTCAGGTGTCATCACCGCATATGGTGAGCACATATGTCCACTAGTTCGAAAAAACAAATTCGACAATGTGTGCACTATTGGCGTATCGTGACGTTTATAAATAGTATATTGCTATCTACTAGATGTTCTCATAGGAGATATATAAATATTCTCATTGAGGGTATGTGATGTATTAGTGTCTGGCTGATACTCATATTCGGAGTGGGTTATATATTAAGGATTAGTCAATTAAAAAACATCCTAAATCGAATTCTTGATTTAGACCATTTGGGGTTAAGGATTTTATTTCAAAAATCCACTTTCCTTCTAGTTTTAATAGGCTGTTATGTATATCCATGCCTCTCCAATTCTTTTGTACCTTTGCTATTCCAGTATATTTTAAACATTTGGGGTTTGCGTTATTGCAGCTAGAGAAGTGTTTTGGGATTGGGAGTTCTTTGTTTCTTTCTAGATCGAAATTTTCTATTGAGAGGATATGTTCCCTGATGCGGTCCCTCAGGGGTCTTTCTGATTCCCCTACATATTGAAGGCCGCAAACGCACTCAAGTAGATATACTACATTTCTATCTGAGCATCGTATTTGCTGTTTAATTTTGTATTTTTTCCCTGTGACATTAGATTTTATCTCTTTTGTTTTTATTGCATGCTTGCAGGCCTTGCATGTTAAGCAAGGGAAATATCCATTAATTATTTTGCCCATTAGGTCATGGTCCCTGTTGTTTTTCTTTTTCATTTCAGTCGGTGCCAAAATTGTTTTTAGATTACGGGATTTTTTATAAATTATTTTTGGGTAATTCGGCAGCAATTCCCCAATTAGCTCATCACTTTTTAGGACCGACCAATGTTTTTTTATAATTTTTTCAACCAAATGTTTGTTTTGACTATATTTAGTGATGAATGGAACAAAGAGTTCTTTTTTTTCTTCATTGTGCATAATAATCTCCTTCTTTTTAGTGGTTAATAATTCTTTCCTATTCTTTGTTTTTAGCTCATTTTTTATTTCTGTAATGTCTCTATCCTTATACCCTCTCTCAATGAATTTCTCCTTCAGGACTTCTGCCTGTATCTCATAATCAGTGTCATTGCTGCAGTTTTTTCTAATACGTAATAGCTGTCCCTTGGGGATGTTTTTTTTCCAGGTTTGGTGGTGACAGCTTGTCTGATGTATAAAGTTATTTGCGTCCACGGATTTGAAATAGGTTCTTGTATTTATGATATTGTCTTTTATGTATATGTTGAGATCTAAAAAGTTAATTTTTTCATTGCTTATTTCGCTGGTAAATTTTAAGTTTTTGTTATTGGTATTCATTTCTGAGATGAATTGTGCAAAGTCCTCTTGTGATCCCCTCCAAATAAGTACTATATCATCGATATAGCGTTTGTACAGGACCAGATTTGCCGCAAGTATGCTGGATTCTAGAAACTCTTTTTCCCATAATCCCATAAATAAGTTCGCATAACTTGGGGCAAATCTGGTCCCCATGGCCGTCCCACATTTTTGTATGTAGAATTCTTTATTATAGTTAAAATAGTTGTGGGTAAGTATAAAATTTATACCCTCTAGTATAAAAATTTTTTGTTCGATTTTTATTGTCTCATCTTTGTCTAGGTAGTATTGTACTGCTTTTAAACCATCGTTATGTGCAATGCAGGTATAAAGTGAGGATACATCACATGTGGCAAATAGATAATTGTCCTCCCATTTAATCTTATCTAGAATTTTTAGCATTTCTGTGGAATCTTTTAGAAAGGACGGTAGTTCTTTTACGTACTTTTGCAAGTATCCATCAATATATTCTGAAATGTTGGAAGTGATGGAGTTGATCCCTGATATTATTGGCCTTCCTGGTGGTGTTGTTAAAGACTTGTGTATCTTCGGGAGGCAATATAGTAGTGGAATTTTTGGTGTTTTTATGTGTAGATATTCCATTTCTTTTTTATTCAATATTCCCTCCTCATTTGCTTTATTCAAGATTTCTTTTAGTTGTAGGTTAAATTTGGTGGTGGGATTTAATGTTAGTTTGTTATAGGTAGTGGTGTCACACAGAATATCTTCACACATTTTATTATAATCTAGTGTGTTAAGGATAACAATACCCCCTCCCTTGTCCGCCGGCTTCACCACTATCATTTCATTGTTTTCTAATTCTTTAATGGTGTCAAGTTGTTTTTTTGTGAGGTTGTTTTTTGTGTTATTGATTTTCTCTTCTTTTATATTCTCTATATCCCTAGTTATTAGCTTCTCGAATGTTTCAATTACATGTCCCTTATCTTGTTTTGGATAGAATGTTGATTTTTTTCTTAAATTTGAGTGTAAATATCCCTTTTGGTCTACCAGGGTGGAGTCTGCTCTTTTTTCCATCCCTGTTTTTGAGAACCATCTTTTTACCGTTAGTTTTTTTATGAATTTGTGGGCGTCTATGTAGGTACTGAATTTATCTAACTTGCTAGTAGGGGCAAAAGTAAGTCCCTTGCTTAGGACGTCTTCATGAGTCTTAGTTAGTGTAAAGTTACTCAAATTGAATATTCCTTTATTTTTATTTGTATTTTTATTTAGTTCCAATTTCTTATTTTTTTGTGACCGTTTTGTTCCCCCTCTGGTTCCTCTTTTTCTGAGGCTCTTCTTTTTCTTAAACTTGTATCTCTTTGTTGTAATGGGCTTTCTAAAGGTGTTTTTTGTCCCACCCCTAAAAAATGATGAGGGATGGTGTTTTGGTTAACTTTAGTATTTTCTGTTGGTCTAGAGGTGCTTGGTTGTGTGCTATTAAAGTTTTCCTCTTGTATATGCCTTAATGGTTCAAATCTATTATCATTCTGTGATGTTCTATGTGTATCTGAAGGTGCACCCCTGATGTGAGGATGAGTGTTGTAGTCTGTATTTGTTCTCCATGTCCTATTGTCATTATAGTTCCTTCCTGTTCTGTTGTTGTAATCGTTATATCTAATCTTATTGTGGTGTCCCTGATTCCTGTAGGGGACCTCTCTCCATGTATTGGATTGATCAGCATTGTTATTATAATATCTATGATTGTATGAATTAGTATAATTTCTATGATTGTTGCCATGTTGTATATCTGAATTCTGATTGTTGCCATGTTGCATATCTGAGTAATCTCTATAGTTTCCATAATGTGTGTGGTCCCTGTAAGTATTCAGTGGTTGTATGTTTGAATATTGTCTATAGTTGACCTGGTTTCTTCTATTTGCATGATTTTCGTTATATCTTATTTCATTATTAGAGTTCATATTATTATGTCTGGTCCCTTGTTGTTGTTTGTTTGTGTAATTGTTAGTAGTCTCATGTCTCGTACTTCTCCATCTATGCGAGATGTATTTATTGTCCTCAGGGTTTTCTATATGTGACTGATAATCTTCCTTATCTCTGTTGAATTTTCCTATTTTTACTTTTAAAAGCTCTTCCTTAGTTGAATCCATAAGTTTTTTTATTTCTATTTCCTTCTTTTTGAACTCTTCTAAATCTGTAAATTCCTGTAATTTGTTTTCTAATTCCTTAATTTCTAGTTCCAATTTTTTTAGGATTTCATTTCTATATTCTTTAATTAGTCTCATTAGATTAAAAGAGGCTTCTTCTAAAATATTGCTCCATTTAATTTTAAAATCAGGGTCTTCAATGTTAAAAGCACACTCTTTCTTGATTCTTAGTCCCCTAGGGACTCTTTTTACTTCTAAATATTTCTCCAAAAATATATATTCTGTTTTATGTTTCATTTCTAATAAAAGTTTGTTTTCTAGTTCCTTAATAAGGTCATAGAATGATTCAACATTTTCTTTAGTGATTATAACTTCTCTAGAGAATAAAGTATTCATATCTTTGTAGAAATCTTTCCTGTAATCAAAGACATTTCTTTCAGCCATAATTGTTGCAGCAATTCTGGATAAGGAGATATTAGGAATCTATGCTGTGTGTGGATAGAATGCGCAAACAAAACAGAGTGATTAGAGGCCTACAGATATAGGTGGTTATCTCCTAAAAAACACCTTCAAGAATCTATGGGGGAATGTGATTAGAATGTCAGGTGTCTGTGAAAACACTCAGACAAAACTAAAAAGTCTGTGGCGCTGAAAGGACAGCTGAACTATTCACTATATGGCTGTTGTTATTGAGTCCCAAATAAATATAAGGGGTATGGTAGAGTATATACAAAATTTTATTAGTTACAATTAATAGATGTCTAGACTAAAATATCTACAGACACTATTAAAAAATGGAGGTTTAAAAAGTAAAGGTAAACTTGATTACAGGGGTAAAAGAGTGCAAAATTCATATAAAGGATAACTAAAATACAATCATACAGAAATTTTGCTCCTAATTAAAATACAATACAGTAGTAAACAGATGAACAAAATAAATTAAAGAATAAAAAACAGTGTAGTATGCAATTTAAAAAATGCAAAGCAGAGATACAAATGAAACGTTTGATCCTTCATATGTTTAAAAAGTCAATTAGTTTATTCCTCCAGCATTGCTCATCGATCACCGGAAGGTGTCTGACAGCTCTCCTGGCACCGGTCTCAGTTGCTGTGTTCTGTCTGTTTCCTCCTTTCACAGCCCGGTTATGATTTGGGTAGAATGTTCGATCAGTGTCACAGTTCCCAGGGATTTGCAGGCAGACAGTTCTGCTTGTATCAAAAAGTTTTTCAGCGTAGAAGAGTCTCTCCTAAGCGTGTATTGGCGCTTAGCTGTAATAGTGCCGGTTGGCGTTCCAAGCACAATCTGTACAGAGACAGCGTGTGTGGTCAGTGGATACGGATCCTCAGAGGGATCAGAAGATAGAGCAACGCGTTTCGGCTAGCATGCCTTTGTCAAGCTCATACTTGCATAATTACAGAGGTGCCTTTTAAAGTTATATTTGATTGGATGATAAGATGATTATTTAATTGCTGCTAATTTATTGATTTCTTATTGAGTAGCTATTTCTTTATCGAAAGGGATTATATAAAGAAAAAAAGGAGGGGAACGTTACAATTCATATTGGTCTTATTTATGTTATATTCAATTAGTTATTTGTTATTAAGAGGCACCTGTTTGTAATATGCTCACAATCTTCATTATTGAGATATACAAATTTCATATAGATTAAAGTACTTTAAAAGAGCAAATACACAATTTTCTTATAGGTTATAGTACTTTAGAAAAGCAAAGAATGATACCGGCAATGTGGTGATTTTTTCTGCATTAATTAAAAACTGCATTGCTTGTGTTGAAGTGGAATAAACTTTTATTTTAGTGTTCAGAAATTCCCGGTTTCTATATTTGGATTTTTTGGATTTTTTATTTTTTATTATTACTTATTGTTTATTATGAAGAGAACCAGAGGGGTATATGAATAAGGGATGGGGAAATGGTTATGATTGATCATTTTATAATGGATCTATGGAAAATTTGTATTTAATTGAGCAATTCATAAAAAGACTTGTGATAAAATGTTCATGAAAGATTCTGTAAAATAGATAGAAGAATTCTCGTTCAAAAAGTCGTGGAATGATTTTATCATAGATAATCCATAAAAAAATTCAGAAATGATTCATAAAAATTCATGAAAAAATCTTAAAAAGTTAATGAATTTCATAAAAATTTTAATAAAAAATTAATTTATATTAAGTTTAGAAAAATAGAAGTGGTAGTTGGGTTAGTTCTTTGGATATTATATAATTTGATAAACCCTTTTAGAGTGATATAATTTCTTAAAATATTATGTAATTTTTCAACAAAGAAAAAAAAAAAAAAGGGGGGGGGGACATGTACAATTGGAATTGTTAAACATTCATTATCTATTGGGCAGTGTGGGTTATAGGCAATTATAACATTATTTATTGAACAATGTGTGTTATAGGCAAATATTAATCCTAGGGGAGATCACAAGAAGAAGCAATGATGTATGTTGTACAGTATTCCTGATTTAATGTATTTCTAAGTTTACTCAGTTAAAGCAATTTTCAGGTGTCATCACCGCATATGGTGAGCACATATGTCCACTAGTTCGAAAAAACAAATTCGACAATGTGTGCACTATTGGCGTATCGTGACGTTTATAAATAGTATATTGCTATCTACTAGATGTTCTCATAGGAGATATATAAATATTCTCATTGAGGGTATGTGATGTATTAGTGTCTGGCTGATACTCATATTCGGAGTGGGTTATATATTAAGGATTAGTCAATTAAAAAACATCCTAAATCGAATTCTTGATTTAGACCATTTGGGGTTAAGGATTTTATTTCAAAAATCCACTTTCCTTCTAGTTTTAATAGGCTGTTATGTATATCCATGCCTCTCCAATTCTTTTGTACCTTTGCTATTCCAGTATATTTTAAACATTTGGGGTTTGCGTTATTGCAGCTAGAGAAGTGTTTTGGGATTGGGAGTTCTTTGTTTCTTTCTAGATCGAAATTTTCTATTGAGAGGATATGTTCCCTGATGCGGTCCCTCAGGGGTCTTTCTGATTCCCCTACATATTGAAGGCCGCAAACGCACTCAAGTAGATATACTACATTTCTATCTGAGCATCGTATTTGCTGTTTAATTTTGTATTTTTTCCCTGTGACATTAGATTTTATCTCTTTTGTTTTTATTGCATGCTTGCAGGCCTTGCATGTTAAGCAAGGGAAATATCCATTAATTATTTTGCCCATTAGGTCATGGTCCCTGTTGTTTTTCTTTTTCATTTCAGTCGGTGCCAAAATTGTTTTTAGATTACGGGATTTTTTATAAATTATTTTTGGGTAATTCGGCAGCAATTCCCCAATTAGCTCATCACTTTTTAGGACCGACCAATGTTTTTTTATAATTTTTTCAACCAAATGTTTGTTTTGACTATATTTAGTGATGAATGGAACAAAGAGTTCTTTTTTTTCTTCATTGTGCATAATAATCTCCTTCTTTTTAGTGGTTAATAATTCTTTCCTATTCTTTGTTTTTAGCTCATTTTTTATTTCTGTAATGTCTCTATCCTTATACCCTCTCTCAATGAATTTCTCCTTCAGGACTTCTGCCTGTATCTCATAATCAGTGTCATTGCTGCAGTTTTTTCTAATACGTAATAGCTGTCCCTTGGGGATGTTTTTTTTCCAGGTTTGGTGGTGACAGCTTGTCTGATGTATAAAGTTATTTGCGTCCACGGATTTGAAATAGGTTCTTGTATTTATGATATTGTCTTTTATGTATATGTTGAGATCTAAAAAGTTAATTTTTTCATTGCTTATTTCGCTGGTAAATTTTAAGTTTTTGTTATTGGTATTCATTTCTGAGATGAATTGTGCAAAGTCCTCTTGTGATCCCCTCCAAATAAGTACTATATCATCGATATAGCGTTTGTACAGGACCAGATTTGCCGCAAGTATGCTGGATTCTAGAAACTCTTTTTCCCATAATCCCATAAATAAGTTCGCATAACTTGGGGCAAATCTGGTCCCCATGGCCGTCCCACATTTTTGTATGTAGAATTCTTTATTATAGTTAAAATAGTTGTGGGTAAGTATAAAATTTATACCCTCTAGTATAAAAATTTTTTGTTCGATTTTTATTGTCTCATCTTTGTCTAGGTAGTATTGTACTGCTTTTAAACCATCGTTATGTGCAATGCAGGTATAAAGTGAGGATACATCACATGTGGCAAATAGATAATTGTCCTCCCATTTAATCTTATCTAGAATTTTTAGCATTTCTGTGGAATCTTTTAGAAAGGACGGTAGTTCTTTTACGTACTTTTGCAAGTATCCATCAATATATTCTGAAATGTTGGAAGTGATGGAGTTGATCCCTGATATTATTGGCCTTCCTGGTGGTGTTGTTAAAGACTTGTGTATCTTCGGGAGGCAATATAGTAGTGGAATTTTTGGTGTTTTTATGTGTAGATATTCCATTTCTTTTTTATTCAATATTCCCTCCTCATTTGCTTTATTCAAGATTTCTTTTAGTTGTAGGTTAAATTTGGTGGTGGGATTTAATGTTAGTTTGTTATAGGTAGTGGTGTCACACAGAATATCTTCACACATTTTATTATAATCTAGTGTGTTAAGGATAACAATACCCCCTCCCTTGTCCGCCGGCTTCACCAATAAACAATAAGTAATAATAAAAAATAAAAAATCCAAAAAATCCAAATATAGAAACCGGGAATTTCTGAACACTAAAATAAAAGTTTATTCCACTTCAACACAAGCAATGCAGTTTTTAATTAATGCAGAAAAAATCACCACATTGCCGGTATCATTCTTTGCTTTTCTAAAGTACTATAACCTATAAGAAAATTGTGTATTTGCTCTTTTAAAGTACTTTAATCTATATGAAATTTGTATATCTCAATAATGAAGATTGTGAGCATATTACAAACAGGTGCCTCTTAATAACAAATAACTAATTGAATATAACATAAATAAGACCAATATGAATTGTAACGTTCCCCTCCTTTTTTTCTTTATATAATCCCTTTCGATAAAGAAATAGCTACTCAATAAGAAATCAATAAATTAGCAGCAATTAAATAATCATCTTATCATCCAATCAAATATAACTTTAAAAGGCACCTCTGTAATTATGCAAGTATGAGCTTGACAAAGGCATGCTAGCCGAAACGCGTTGCTCTATCTTCTGATCCCTCTGAGGATCCGTATCCACTGACCACACACGCTGTCTCTGTACAGATTGTGCTTGGAACGCCAACCGGCACTATTACAGCTAAGCGCCAATACACGCTTAGGAGAGACTCTTCTACGCTGAAAAACTTTTTGATACAAGCAGAACTGTCTGCCTGCAAATCCCTGGGAACTGTGACACTGATCGAACATTCTACCCAAATCATAACCGGGCTGTGAAAGGAGGAAACAGACAGAACACAGCAACTGAGACCGGTGCCAGGAGAGCTGTCAGACACCTTCCGGTGATCGATGAGCAATGCTGGAGGAATAAACTAATTGACTTTTTAAACATATGAAGGATCAAACGTTTCATTTGTATCTCTGCTTTGCATTTTTTAAATTGCATACTACACTGTTTTTTATTCTTTAATTTATTTTGTTCATCTGTTTACTACTGTATTGTATTTTAATTAGGAGCAAAATTTCTGTATGATTGTATTTTAGTTATCCTTTATATGAATTTTGCACTCTTTTACCCCTGTAATCAAGTTTACCTTTACTTTTTAAACCTCCATTTTTTAATAGTGTCTGTAGATATTTTAGTCTAGACATCTATTAATTGTAACTAATAAAATTTTGTATATACTCTACCATACCCCTTATATTTATTTGGGACTCAATAACAACAGCCATATAGTGAATAGTTCAGCTGTCCTTTCAGCGCCACAGACTTTTTAGTTTTGTCTGAGTGTTTTCACAGACACCTGACATTCTAATCACATTCCCCCATAGATTCTTGAAGGTGTTTTTTAGGAGATAACCACCTATATCTGTAGGCCTCTAATCACTCTGTTTTGTTTGCGCATTCTATCCACACACAGCATAGATTCCTAATATCTCCTTATCCAGAATTGCTGCAACAATTATGGCTGAAAGAAATGTCTTTGATTACAGGAAAGATTTCTACAAAGATATGAATACTTTATTCTCTAGAGAAGTTATAATCACTAAAGAAAATGTTGAATCATTCTATGACCTTATTAAGGAACTAGAAAACAAACTTTTATTAGAAATGAAACATAAAACAGAATATATATTTTTGGAGAAATATTTAGAAGTAAAAAGAGTCCCTAGGGGACTAAGAATCAAGAAAGAGTGTGCTTTTAACATTGAAGACCCTGATTTTAAAATTAAATGGAGCAATATTTTAGAAGAAGCCTCTTTTAATCTAATGAGACTAATTAAAGAATATAGAAATGAAATCCTAAAAAAATTGGAACTAGAAATTAAGGAATTAGAAAACAAATTACAGGAATTTACAGATTTAGAAGAGTTCAAAAAGAAGGAAATAGAAATAAAAAAACTTATGGATTCAACTAAGGAAGAGCTTTTAAAAGTAAAAATAGGAAAATTCAACAGAGATAAGGAAGATTATCAGTCACATATAGAAAACCCTGAGGACAATAAATACATCTCGCATAGATGGAGAAGTACGAGACATGAGACTACTAACAATTACACAAACAAACAACAACAAGGGACCAGACATAATAATATGAACTCTAATAATGAAATAAGATATAACGAAAATCATGCAAATAGAAGAAACCAGGTCAACTATAGACAATATTCAAACATACAACCACTGAATACTTACAGGGACCACACACATTATGGAAACTATAGAGATTACTCAGATATGCAACATGGCAACAATCAGAATTCAGATATACAACATGGCAACAATCATAGAAATTATACTAATTCATACAATCATAGATATTATAATAACAATGCTGATCAATCCAATACATGGAGAGAGGTCCCCTACAGGAATCAGGGACACCACAATAAGATTAGATATAACGATTACAACAACAGAACAGGAAGGAACTATAATGACAATAGGACATGGAGAACAAATACAGACTACAACACTCATCCTCACATCAGGGGTGCACCTTCAGATACACATAGAACATCACAGAATGATAATAGATTTGAACCATTAAGGCATATACAAGAGGAAAACTTTAATAGCACACAACCAAGCACCTCTAGACCAACAGAAAATACTAAAGTTAACCAAAACACCATCCCTCATCATTTTTTAGGGGTGGGACAAAAAACACCTTTAGAAAGCCCATTACAACAAAGAGATACAAGTTTAAGAAAAAGAAGAGCCTCAGAAAAAGAGGAACCAGAGGGGGAACAAAACGGTCACAAAAAAATAAGAAATTGGAACTAAATAAAAATACAAATAAAAATAAAGGAATATTCAATTTGAGTAACTTTACACTAACTAAGACTCATGAAGACGTCCTAAGCAAGGGACTTACTTTTGCCCCTACTAGCAAGTTAGATAAATTCAGTACCTACATAGACGCCCACAAATTCATAAAAAAACTAACGGTAAAAAGATGGTTCTCAAAAACAGGGATGGAAAAAAGAGCAGACTCCACCCTGGTAGACCAAAAGGGATATTTACACTCAAATTTAAGAAAAAAATCAACATTCTATCCAAAACAAGATAAGGGACATGTAATTGAAACATTCGAGAAGCTAATAACTAGGGATATAGAGAATATAAAAGAAGAGAAAATCAATAACACAAAAAACAACCTCACAAAAAAACAACTTGACACCATTAAAGAATTAGAAAACAATGAAATGATAGTGGTGAAGCCGGCGGACAAGGGAGGGGGTATTGTTATCCTTAACACACTAGATTATAATAAAATGTGTGAAGATATTCTGTGTGACACCACTACCTATAACAAACTAACATTAAATCCCACCACCAAATTTAACCTACAACTAAAAGAAATCTTGAATAAAGCAAATGAGGAGGGAATATTGAATAAAAAAGAAATGGAATATCTACACATAAAAACACCAAAAATTCCACTACTATATTGCCTCCCGAAGATACACAAGTCTTTAACAACACCACCAGGAAGGCCAATAATATCAGGGATCAACTCCATCACTTCCAACATTTCAGAATATATTGATGGATACTTGCAAAAGTACGTAAAAGAACTACCGTCCTTTCTAAAAGATTCCACAGAAATGCTAAAAATTCTAGATAAGATTAAATGGGAGGACAATTATCTATTTGCCACATGTGATGTATCCTCACTTTATACCTGCATTGCACATAACGATGGTTTAAAAGCAGTACAATACTACCTAGACAAAGATGAGACAATAAAAATCGAACAAAAAATTTTTATACTAGAGGGTATAAATTTTATACTTACCCACAACTATTTTAACTATAATAAAGAATTCTACATACAAAAATGTGGGACGGCCATGGGGACCAGATTTGCCCCAAGTTATGCGAACTTATTTATGGGATTATGGGAAAAAGAGTTTCTAGAATCCAGCATACTTGCGGCAAATCTGGTCCTGTACAAACGCTATATCGATGATATAGTACTTATTTGGAGGGGATCACAAGAGGACTTTGCACAATTCATCTCAGAAATGAATACCAATAACAAAAACTTAAAATTTACCAGCGAAATAAGCAATGAAAAAATTAACTTTTTAGATCTCAACATATACATAAAAGACAATATCATAAATACAAGAACCTATTTCAAATCCGTGGACGCAAATAACTTTATACATCAGACAAGCTGTCACCACCAAACCTGGAAAAAAAACATCCCCAAGGGACAGCTATTACGTATTAGAAAAAACTGCAGCAATGACACTGATTATGAGATACAGGCAGAAGTCCTGAAGGAGAAATTCATTGAGAGAGGGTATAAGGATAGAGACATTACAGAAATAAAAAATGAGCTAAAAACAAAGAATAGGAAAGAATTATTAACCACTAAAAAGAAGGAGATTATTATGCACAATGAAGAAAAAAAAGAACTCTTTGTTCCATTCATCACTAAATATAGTCAAAACAAACATTTGGTTGAAAAAATTATAAAAAAACATTGGTCGGTCCTAAAAAGTGATGAGCTAATTGGGGAATTGCTGCCGAATTACCCAAAAATAATTTATAAAAAATCCCGTAATCTAAAAACAATTTTGGCACCGACTGAAATGAAAAAGAAAAACAACAGGGACCATGACCTAATGGGCAAAATAATTAATGGATATTTCCCTTGCTTAACATGCAAGGCCTGCAAGCATGCAATAAAAACAAAAGAGATAAAATCTAATGTCACAGGGAAAAAATACAAAATTAAACAGCAAATACGATGCTCAGATAGAAATGTAGTATATCTACTTGAGTGCGTTTGCGGCCTTCAATATGTAGGGGAATCAGAAAGACCCCTGAGGGACCGCATCAGGGAACATATCCTCTCAATAGAAAATTTCGATCTAGAAAGAAACAAAGAACTCCCAATCCCAAAACACTTCTCTAGCTGCAATAACGCAAACCCCAAATGTTTAAAATATACTGGAATAGCAAAGGTACAAAAGAATTGGAGAGGCATGGATATACATAACAGCCTATTAAAACTAGAAGGAAAGTGGATTTTTGAAATAAAATCCTTAACCCCAAATGGTCTAAATCAAGAATTCGATTTAGGATGTTTTTTAATTGACTAATCCTTAATATATAACCCACTCCGAATATGAGTATCAGCCAGACACTAATACATCACATACCCTCAATGAGAATATTTATATATCTCCTATGAGAACATCTAGTAGATAGCAATATACTATTTATAAACGTCACGATACGCCAATAGTGCACACATTGTCGAATTTGTTTTTTCGAACTAGTGGACATATGTGCTCACCATATGCGGTGATGACACCTGAAAATTGCTTTAACTGAGTAAACTTAGAAATACATTAAATCAGGAATACTGTACAACATACATCATTGCTTCTTCTTGTGATCTCCCCTAGGATTAATATTTGCCTATAACACACATTGTTCAATAAATAATGTTATAATTGCCTATAACCCACACTGCCCAATAGATAATGAATGTTTAACAATTCCAATTGTACATGTCCCCCCCCCCCTTTTTTTTTTTTTTCTTTGTTGAAAAATTACATAATATTTTAAGAAATTATATCACTCTAAAAGGGTTTATCAAATTATATAATATCCAAAGAACTAACCCAACTACCACTTCTATTTTTCTAAACTTAATATAAATTAATTTTTTATTAAAATTTTTATGAAATTCATTAACTTTTTAAGATTTTTTCATGAATTTTTATGAATCATTTCTGAATTTTTTTATGGATTATCTATGATAAAATCATTCCACGACTTTTTGAACGAGAATTCTTCTATCTATTTTACAGAATCTTTCATGAACATTTTATCACAAGTCTTTTTATGAATTGCTCAATTAAATACAAATTTTCCATAGATCCATTATAAAATGATCAATCATAACCATTTCCCCATCCCTTATTCATATACCCCTCTGGTTCTCTTCATAATAAACAATAAGTAATAATAAAAAATAAAAAATCCAAAAAATCCAAATATAGAAACCGGGAATTTCTGAACACTAAAATAAAAGTTTATTCCACTTCAACACAAGCAATGCAGTTTTTAATTAATGCAGAAAAAATCACCACATTGCCGGTATCATTCTTTGCTTTTCTAAAGTACTATAACCTATAAGAAAATTGTGTATTTGCTCTTTTAAAGTACTTTAATCTATATGAAATTTGTATATCTCAATAATGAAGATTGTGAGCATATTACAAACAGGTGCCTCTTAATAACAAATAACTAATTGAATATAACATAAATAAGACCAATATGAATTGTAACGTTCCCCTCCTTTTTTTCTTTATATAATCCCTTTCGATAAAGAAATAGCTACTCAATAAGAAATCAATAAATTAGCAGCAATTAAATAATCATCTTATCATCCAATCAAATATAACTTTAAAAGGCACCTCTGTAATTATGCAAGTATGAGCTTGACAAAGGCATGCTAGCCGAAACGCGTTGCTCTATCTTCTGATCCCTCTGAGGATCCGTATCCACTGACCACACACGCTGTCTCTGTACAGATTGTGCTTGGAACGCCAACCGGCACTATTACAGCTAAGCGCCAATACACGCTTAGGAGAGACTCTTCTACGCTGAAAAACTTTTTGATACAAGCAGAACTGTCTGCCTGCAAATCCCTGGGAACTGTGACACTGATCGAACATTCTACCCAAATCATAACCGGGCTGTGAAAGGAGGAAACAGACAGAACACAGCAACTGAGACCGGTGCCAGGAGAGCTGTCAGACACCTTCCGGTGATCGATGAGCAATGCTGGAGGAATAAACTAATTGACTTTTTAAACATATGAAGGATCAAACGTTTCATTTGTATCTCTGCTTTGCATTTTTTAAATTGCATACTACACTGTTTTTTATTCTTTAATTTATTTTGTTCATCTGTTTACTACTGTATTGTATTTTAATTAGGAGCAAAATTTCTGTATGATTGTATTTTAGTTATCCTTTATATGAATTTTGCACTCTTTTACCCCTGTAATCAAGTTTACCTTTACTTTTTAAACCTCCATTTTTTAATAGTGTCTGTAGATATTTTAGTCTAGACATCTATTAATTGTAACTAATAAAATTTTGTATATACTCTACCATACCCCTTATATTTATTTGGGACTCAATAACAACAGCCATATAGTGAATAGTTCAGCTGTCCTTTCAGCGCCACAGACTTTTTAGTCTTATTGTGAATATAGCAAGTAACGACATATTTGGTGCAAAGTGGAGAGGGAATTATTAGAATTCTTTTTAATATTGGACATACATATTTTTGTATGTATATACACACATATATATATATATATATATATATATATATATGTGTGTTATGTCAAAAATCTTTTGCAAACATATTTACATGTCACTAAGTTCCTTTTTTTGTTCTAAACAATGTTGTCTGTCATATCTCTGTGTTTATACCACTATATGTATATATTATAAATGTATTATTATTCTGAGTTGGAATAATTGCAAATATAACATGTAATCAGAGTATCATATGTATTTATTTGCAATCTATGGATATTTTAAAGTGATACGACAGTAAAAATTTAAGTTGCACTAGTGGGAGTCAGCTGCTAATTGGTGCCTGCACACATTTGTCTCTTGTGATTGGCTGAATAGATGTGTTCAGCTAACTGCCAGTAGTGCAATGCTGTTCCTTCAGCAAAGGATAACAAGAGAATGAAGCAAATTTGACAATAGAAGTAAACTGGAAAGTTGTTTAAAATGGTATGTTCTATCCAAATAATGAAATAATATTTTGGGGTTTCCTTTCCATTTAAGAACTGGACCAGGTTTCTCTCTGCACCTGTCTAACCCCTCCTGATTGCAATCTATTTTTAAAAAAACACCCCTTCACAGGTGTTATAAAATAGGCTGGCATATAAGATGACATTTCTTGCTGAAAAAGAAATTCAAGAGAAGGAAGAAATACAATGAAAATAGCATGATAGTAAAGAGGTGATTTTAATTTTTGCTGTATCTTATTCACGACAGTTTAAAGTTAGGTGGGCTATCCCTTTGAGCTATCAGCTTAAGATTATATTGAATCAAACATCAATTCGAATTTTAAAATCCTTGTCTAAAATATTACACTGTGGCCCCAAGTTATCAAGGTCTGGCGGACCTGATCCACAGTGTCGGATCAGGTCCGCCAGACCTCGCTGAATACGGCGAGCAATACGCTCGCCGTATTCAGCATTGCACCAGCAGCTCACAAGAGCTGCTGGTGCAACGCCCCCCCCTGCAGACTCGCGGCCAATAGGCCGCCAGCAGGGGGATGTCAATCAACCCGATCGTACTCGATCGGGTTGATTTCCGGCGATGTCTGTCCGCCTGCTCAGAGCAGGTGGACAGGTTATGGAGCAGCGGTCTTTGTGACCGCTGCTTCATAACTGTTGTTTCTGGCGAGCCTGAAGACTCGCCAGAAACAGGGCCTGAAGACTCGCCAGATAACTAGAGGCCAATGTGTCCTAATGCCAGCATCAATGTTTATCTTTAATACTAATTTCACATATACATACTTTCAAAGTATAATACACAATGTAACAAATGGCACTTACAAGTTCTGATGAGTGATCAATGTCACAAGTATCGAGCGATGTGATTTGTTAGTGATAGTTTATAATGTGTATTTGAATCAGATTGGCTGATGTCATAAATCATGTGATTATGCATATTATAATCAAAAGTGTTGGAAAAATTCACTAGTGTGTGGGTTATTTAGGAGTTTGCGTCATAATTTGTGCGGAAAGTGTTGCGTCAAATATGGCAAAGTGGAGAGTGTATTACATGGCTTAAACATGGTGCACATAGATTTTTCCAACAAATAAAAAGGAAGTTAGCTATATTATGTTGTGTATTTATTTCATTTTTATCGCTATATCTACTAGTGCACCAAATGTGGAGCAATAATATTGTTTGATTTAGAAAGGGTATACAATTTTAATAAAGTTACTAATTTACTTTTATTATGTAATATACTTCATTCTCTTGCAGCATCGAACATAAGATTTTTGTGTTTTCAGACTCCCATGGCAGGATTGAAGGGAAAAGACGCAAGCGTAACTGTAAAAATTTTGATAACTTCGTGAGAGCTTCAAATAGTGTCGAATAGGAGGGCGAATGAACACGATTCCGCTTGAATTCCACTGGTTTTCAACTTGCATTGATGTGCGTCGGATTGTGATTGCGGGATCATATGTTACGTCACAAATTTCAAGATTTGCCGATCTTGACGCTTTGATAACTACAGTGGATCAATCTTGTGACAATTATGACGCGGAATTCCAGTGTATTTTCAGTTGATGCTTTGATAAATAGGCACCTTAGACTTATTTTTGTCAAGTAATATAATGAAAGTATACAGGAGAGAGAGGGTGGCCACCCCCCCTTTTTTTCTCTCTCTGTCAGGTTATGTTTTATATGTATGTGGAAATATATGTATATCTTACAGTTATTTAAATAGGTAACAATGTCTGAGAGTCGTTACGTTCTTTTTTTGTGGCTGGACATTGGCAAGAAATGTTATATGTGGCTTATTGATTATTTGAGACTGTGAGGCCTATTTATAATATGTCTGTCGGACCTGATCCGACAGTGCGAATCAGGATCGACAGACATCGCTGAATGTGGAGAGCAATACGCTCTCCGAATTCAGCATTGCACCAGCAGCTCTTGTGAGCTGCTGGTGCAACGCCACCCCCCTGTAGACTCGCGGCCGCCAGCAGGGGGTGTCAATCAACCCGATCATACTTGATCGGGTTAAATTCTGTCAGTTCCTGTCCGCCTCCTCAGAGCAGGCGGACAGGGTTATGGAGCAGCGGTATTTAAAGTAACAGCAAATACAGTAGATTTGCACAATCAACAAATGCATGAGAAAAAAAACAATGCACTTAGGCCCTGATATTGAAAGATTCTCCAGCTTGAAGAGAAGAAGCAGAGGCAAGCCCAGTGCAATACAGCACTGCATGACATGAGAGTTTTGTTACACTTACACTTTGTGCATTGTAGTTTATATTACTATACATTTCTGATTGGATCCTTTCAGTATTATTGCATTGAAGCTTTGCACTTTCTCATTTGTAATTTAATACATTTACATTTTTATCTAGCAGTGATTTTACACATTGTGATTATGCTTTGAAAGTTTCTGTATTATTTTAATAACTCAGATTCATACTTTGTATAAAATTACATTGCACTTTTTATTTTCTCTATTGTAAACTGACAGTTTCAGAAAGTGGAAGGGACAGGGTAGTTTCCTGGTATGAACAGGGGAGTTCTAAGCGAGTGGGGTAGATTTATGCTGCATTCTATGTTCATTGTTTAAGGCTCGCCTGAAACGGAAGTTAAGGAGTTAAGATATGGCGGGCTGAAATCATCCCGATCCGATCCGATCGGGATGATTGACACACCCTGCTAGCGGCCGATAGGCTGCGAGTGTGCAGGGGGTGGCATTACACAAGTATTTCACAGCGAATCATGTCTACTCAACCATTAGTAAATTTATCCCTATGTCTGAAGCTCTCTCACAAGTTTTGTGTAATTTTCTAAGCATTTAAAACAAGTTGGTCTCACTGATTGGTCTCGTTAGCTGTATGCAGGTGAAGTTTGCTCAAAATTCACAATACACTTATTTTAACTAACAGAAAAGTCATATATACTGAAATATAGACAAAAGCAAGTTCAGTTTTAGTGTAAACATTTCAGTTTAATTTGATGCAAACAGAGCCTTTATATCAGCCCCAGGGGTTCTCCAGTTACCTTCTCTGTCCCATGTGAAATTTTGTATCCCAAAGGGCTTCATTGCTTTCTATGGAATGCATCTCTTATCACTCTGGGATTTCCAGGTTCCTTCCCTTTTCTTAGAAAATTCTGTGAGTTCTGCCCCTGCGAAGACAGCACTTTCACCTAGATTATGAGTTTTGCGTTCGTGTTTTAAGGCTGAAAAAAATGACCATTTTAGCGTTAAAACAGAAACGCAGCCATTACAAGTCTTGTCGGTATAGCTGTACCGCAAGCCTTTTAGCCTGTAACACAATGTCAGTCCCGCACTCATAAAAATTGCGTTTTTTCATGGGACTTCCATAGCACTGCCATTACAAGTTTTGCGGTGAGACTAAAAGCTTGCGTTACACCCTATAATGACAAGATCTGTACCGCCATCTAAGAGCAGTAGTTATGAGTTTTACGCAACAAAACTGTTACATAAAACTCATAACTAAAGTGTTACAAAGTACACTAACACCCATAAACTACCTTTTAACCCCTAAACCGAGGCCCTCCCGCATCGCAAATACTATATTAAATTAATTAACCCCTAATCTGCCACTCCAGACATCGCCGCCACTTATAAAATTTATTAACCCCCTATTCCGCCGCTCCCCGACATCATCACCACTATAATAAAGTTATTAACCCCTAAACTGCCGCCCTCCCGCATCGCAAATACTATATAATCTGGCGTCCGCCCACATCGCCCCCACTATACTAAAGTTATTAACTCCTATTCCGCTGCTCCCCGACACCACCGCCGCTATAATAAATCTATTAACCCCTAAACTGCAAGCCCCCCACAACTAAATATACTAAATTAAACTATCCTATATAATAAAAGGCCAGGTATGTTTGTCAGATGCAGTTATGTGCAGTAGAGACTGCAGAGGACAAACATACCTGGCCTTGAACAGCAGAGGAGTGCACACTGCGGAAGCTGCCTGGTGGGGGCGTGGCCGGGCATGCCATGATGGGGGCGTGATCAGGCATGCAGTGATGGGGCCGTGGCCGGGCATGCCCTTATGGGGCATGACCGGGCGTGCTGTGATGGGGCGCAGCGAGGGGGCGTGGCCGACAGGTGTGATGAGGGGCGTGGCCTCGCAGGAGCACGCATGAAGGTTGTGGTCGACTGGAGAGATCAAAAGAGGTGGGAAAGACCAAAAGAGAGGAGGGAAAGAGAGAAAGCGAGCAAAAGAGGGGGGAAAAGAGAGAGAGAGAGTAAAAGAGGGGAGAGAGAGAGCAAACAAGAGAGGGGGAGAGATAGAGCAAAAGAGGGGGGAGAGAGAGTAAAAGGGGGGGAGAGAGAGCAAAAGAGAGGGGGAGAGAGAGAGAGCAAAAGAGAGGGAGAGAGAGAGAGCAAAAGAGAGGGGGAGAGAGAGAGCAAAAGAGAGGAGAGAAAGCAAAAGAGGGGGAGAGAGCACAAAAGAGGGGGAGAGAGAGCTCAAAAGAGAGGGGGAGAGAGAGCTCAAAAGAGAGGGGGTAGAGAAAGAGCTCAAAAGAGAGGGGGGAGAGAGCGCAAAAGAGAAGGGGGAGAGAGAGCGCAAAAGAGGGAGAGAGTGTGCAAAAAAGAGGGGGAGAGAGTGCAAAAGAGAAGGGGGAGAGAGCGCAAAAGAGAGGTGGAGAGAGTGCAATAGAGAGGGGGAGAGGTCACAAAAGAGAAGGGGGAGAGAGCAAAAGAGAGGTGGGAGAGAGAGAGTGCAAAAGAGGGGGGAGTGAGAGCAAAAGAGGGGGGAGAGAGAGCAAAAGAGGGTGAGAGAGAGAGAGAGAGCAAAAGAGGGGGGAGAGAGCGGAAGAGGGGGGGAAGAGAGAGAGCGTGAGCAGTAGAGGGGAGAGAGAGCAAAAGAGGTGGAGAGAGCACAAGAAGGGAGAGAGAGAGCAAAAGAGGGGGGAGAGAGAGCGCAAAATAGGAGGGAGAGAGAGAGCTCAAAGGAGAAGGGGGACAGAGAGCGCAAAAGAGAGAGTGGGGAGAGGGAGCAAGGGTTGGACCCTGCGGTACTTAAAAAATTGGCCCATGTACACGGGCTTTAGGACTAGTTAACCAATAAATCGAAAGTTCCCACATCGCAATAAACTGATTTAAACAAGTAACCCCTAAACCTAACGCCCCCCTAACTTTACATTAAAATGACTATTTCTCTATCTTAAATTAAATTAAAACTTACCTGTCAAATAAAAAAAACTAAGTTTAAACTAACAATTAAACTAATATAACTATTAAACTGAAATTAAACTAACTACCAATTAAAGAAAACTAAAATACACATTTAAAAAATCCTAACACTACTTTAAAAATTACAAAGTATCTAATTACAAAAAATAAAAAATACTAAATTACAAAAAATAACAAACACTAAATTATGAAAAATAACAAACAAAATTATAAAAAATAAAAAAGAATTACACCTAATCTAATAGCCCTATAAAAATAAAGGGCCTTTTTGTAAGTTAAACAGCAATTTTACCTGTAAAAAGACCCCCCAACAGTTAAACCCACCACCCAACCAACCCCCCAAAATAAAAAAAACTAACTCTAACAAAAACCTAAGCTACCCATTGCCCTGAAAGGGGCATTTGTATGGGCATTGCCCTTAAAAGGGCATTTAGCTCTTTTGCATTGCCCTGAAAAGGGCATTTAGCTCTTTTAAGAAAAGCCCAAACCCTAAACTAAAAAAAAAACACCCAAAAAAGTTTAAAAAATCCTAACACTAACCCCCGAAGATCCACTTACAGTTTCTGAAGTCCGGACATCTAGGGGGCGAGAAGTCTTCATCCAGGCTGCGAGGTCTTCATCCATCCAGGCAGAGTCTTCTATCTTCATCCAGGGTGGCACGGAGCGGGTCCATCCTATAGACATCCGGCGTGGAGCATCCTCTTCATACGGTTGCCGCCATATACGGAATCTTCAATGCAAGGGAGCCTTTTCAAAATGGCGTTCCTTGCATTCCTATTGGCTGATTTGATTTTGAAAATTCAAATCAGCCAATAGGATGAGAACTACTGAAATCCTATTGGTTGTTCAAATCAGCCAATAGGATGAAAGCTACTGAAATTCTATTGGCTGATTTGAACAGCCAATAGAATTTCAGAAGCTCTCATCCTATTGGCATCTATGAAGAGGATGCTCAGCGCTGAATGTCTTCAGGATGGACCCGCTCCACGCTGCCGGGATGAAGATAGGTGATGGCGTCTGGATGAAGATGGAGCCGCCTGGATGAAGATGGAGCCGCCGGGATGAAGATCCTTCAAGCGGCACTTTATCAACTGTGAGTACCTAAAGAGGGGTTAGGGTTAGATTGTTTTAAGGTTTTTTTTGGTGTGTTTTTTTTATATTCGGGGTTGGGCATTTCTTAAAAGAGCTAAATGCCCTTTTAAGGGCAAGAAAAAGAGCTAAATGCCCTTTTAAGGGCAATGCCCATACAAATGCCCTTTTCAGGGCAATGGGTAGATTAGGTTTTTTTAAATATTTTTTTTTATTTTGTAGGTTTGGGAGGTGGGGGTTTGTAATTTTACCGGGTCTTTTTTTTTTTTTTTAGAAAAAGAGCTGAATTCTTTAGGGCAATGCCCTACAAAAGGCCCTTTTAAGGGCTATTGGTAGTTTATTATAGATTAGGGTTCTTTTATTTTGGGGTGTTTTTTTTTTTTTAAATGGATATTAGAATTATATATTAAATCTATAACCCCCTAATGTGAGCCCCTACCCCGCCGCCATCTACCTTACCTACCCCCTAAAGTGAGCCCCTACCCCGCTGCCATCTACCTTACCTACCCCCTAAAGTGAGCCCCTTACACCGCCACCATCTATTTTAAAAATATTAACCCCTAATATAATCCCCCTACACCGCCGCCACCTATATTAAATTATTTAACCCCTAATCTAATCCCCCTACCCCGCCGCCACCTATATTAAATTATTTAACCCCTAATCGAATCCCCCTACCCCGCCGCCACCTATATTAAATTATTTAACCCCTAATCTAATCCCCCTACCCCGCCGCCACCTATATTAAATTAATTAACCCCTAATCTAATCCCCAGCTATATTAAATTATTTAACCCCTAAAATACTAAACTATCCCTACCACTAAACCTAAGTCTAACCCTACAAATAGCCCTGAAAAGGGCTTTTTGCGTGGCATTACCACAAAGTAAACTGCTCTATTGCCAGCCCTTAAAGGGGCTTTTTGCAGGGCATGCCCCAAAGAAAACTGCTCTTTTACCAGCCCTTAAAAGGGCTTTTGGCGGGGCTTTTTTACAAAGTAAACTGCTCTTTTGCATCTAATCTAAATCCCCCTACACCGCCGCCACCTATAATCGATGTATTAACCCCTAATCTAATCCCCCTACACCGCCGCCACCTATATTAAACACATTAACCCCTAATCTAATCCCGCTACACCGCCGCCAGCTATATTAACTATATTAACCCTAATTATATTAGGGTTAATATAGTTAATATAGTTATTATATTATATATATATTAACTATATTAACCCTAATTATATTAGGGTTAATATAGTTAATATCGTTATTATATTATATATACAGGAAGCCCTCAGTTTACGCCGGGGTTAGGTTCCAGAAGGAATGGTTGTAAATCAATGGGAAGTGAGGGAGTTAGGTTCCAGGCCCCTCTCAAAATTGTCATAAGTAACACCTAATACATTATTTTTAAAGCTTTGAAATGAAGACTTTAAATGCTAGACAGCATTATAAACCTAATAAAATAATCACACAACACAGAATATATAATTAAACTAAGTTAAATGAACAAAAACATTTGCTAAACAGCATTATAAACCTAATAAAATAATCACACAACACAGACTTCACTTGCATTTTTCTGCAAACAGTTCTTTCTATCCATTCCAATCTGGACTGAGTTATAGACAGGAAGATCTTGTTTCTTTGAAATCTGCTCGATAGCTCAGGTCTGGTTAAACTGATTAATTTTAGCTTGCTTGGCTTTGCTGCAACACAAGCGGACAGCTCCACCTACGGGCTATTTTAATAAATGCACTGCTTCTCAATTCTTTTCAATAGCAGTCACATGACTGGAAAAAAAGGTTGTTATTCTGAAACGGTGTAAATTGAACCGTTGTAAAACGAGGGCCACCTGTATATTAAGTATAATAACCCTAAATCTAACATCCCTAACTAAACTCTTATTAAAATAAATCTAATATTAATATTATTAATTAAAATATTCCTATTTAAATCTAAATACTTACCTATAAAATAAACCCTAAGATAGCTACAATGTAATTAATAATTACATTGTAGCTATTTTAGGGTTTATATTTATTTTACAGGTAACTTGGTATTTATTTTAACTAGGTACAATAGCTATTAAATAGTTAATAACTATTTAATAGCTACCTAGTTAAAATAATTACCAATTTACCTGTAAAATAAATCCTAACCTAAGTTACAAATACACCTACACTATCAATAAATTAAATAAACTACAAATATCTAAACTAAAATACAATTAAATAAACTAAACTAAATTACAAGAAAAAAACAAACACTAAATTACATCGCCCAGATTGAAGAAGACTTCTTTGCCGCTTGATTGAAGACATCGCCCGGATCGGATGAAGAGTTCTGCCCGGCTGGGTGAATACAAGGTAGGGAGATCTTCAGGGGGGTAGTGTTAGGTTTATTTAAGGGGGTTTGGGTTAGATTAGGGGTATGTGGGTGGTGGGTTGTAATGTTGGGGGGTGGTATTGTGTTTTTTTTTTTTCAGGCAAAAGAGCAGTTTTCTTTGGGGCATGTCCCGCAAAAGGCCCTTTTAAGGGCTGGTAAGGTAAAAGAGCTAACTTTTTAAATTTAGAATAGGGTAGGGATTTTTTTTTATTTTGGGGGGCTTTATTATTTTATTAGGGGGCTTAGAATAGGTGTAATTAGCTTAAAAATCTTGTTTTTTTTATTTTTTGTAATTTAGTGGGGGTTTTTTTTGTAATTTAGTTTAGTTTATTTAATTGTATTTTAGTTTAGATATTTGTAGTTTATTTAATTTATTGATAGTGTAGGTGTATTTGTACAGGTAAATTGGTAATTATTTTAACTAGGTAGCTATTAAATAGTTATTAACTATTTAATAGCTATTGTACCTAGTTAAAATAAATACCAAGTTACCTGTAAAATATATATAAACCCTAAAATAGCTACAATGTAATTATTAATTACATTGTAGCTATTTTAGGGTTTATTTTATAGGTAAGTATTTAGATTTAAATAGGAATATTTTAATTAATAATATTAATATTAGATTTATTTTAATAAGAGTTTAGTTAGGGATGTTAGAGTTAGATAGGGTTATTATACTTAATATATATATAATATAATAACGATATTAACTATATTAACCCTAATATAATTAGCGTTAATATAGTTAATGCCCCGCAAAAAGCCCTTTTAAGGGCTGGCAATAGAGCAGTTTACTTTGTGGTAATGCCACGCAAAAAGCCCTTTTCAGGGCTATTTGTAGGGTTAGACTTAGGTTTCGTGGTAGGGATAGTTTAGTATTTTAGGGGTTAAATAATTTATTATAGCTGGCGGCGGGGTAGGGGGATTAAATTAGGGGTTACTTAATTTAATATAGGTGGCGGTGGGGTAGGGGGATTAAATTAGGGGTTAATTAATTTAATATAGATGGCGGTGGTGTAGGGGGATTACATTATGGGTTAATTAATTTAATATAGATGGCGGCAGGGTAGGAGCTCACTTTAGGGGGTAGGTAAGGTAGATGGCGGCGGTGTAAGGGGCTCACTTTAGGGGGTAGTTTAATATAGTTGGCGACGGTGTAGGGGGATCACATTAGGGGTAGTTAATGTAGGAGGCGGCGGGGTCCGGGAGCGGTGGTTTAGGGGTTAAATATTTTATTAGGGATTGCGGAGGGGGATCGCGGTTGACAGGTAGATAGACATTGCGCATGCGTTAGGTGTTAGGTTTATTTTGTAGCTAGTTTAGGGAGTTACGGGGCTCCAATAGACAGTGTAAGGCTTACTACGGCTGCTTTTTGTGGCGAGGTGAAAATGGAGTAATATTTCTCCATTTTCGCCATGTAAGTCCTTACGCTGTATATTGGATACCAAACTGCACTGGTTTGGTATACCTGCCTATGGCCTAAAAAACTACGGGCGACGGCAGAAATATACGAGCGTACTTCTAGGTTACGCCGTATATAGGATACCAAACCAGCGCAAAATTCAGCGTCGCCGGCATTTGCGGGCAACGCTGCATATCGGCTCGGGCCCTAGGTTTTAATTTATTTGTATTTTGTGGGTTTGGAGGGGTGGTTTTTTTTTATACTGTTAGGAGGTGTTTGTTTTTATTTTGATTTCTTTAGGGCAATGCCCAACAAAGGCCCTTTTAAGGGCCCTTAGTTTATTATAGATTAGGGTTTTTTATTTTGGGGTGTTTTTTTAAAGGGTATTAGAATAATAATAATTGTTATTGTTTTGAATAATTTTGTTTGTTATTTTTTGTAATTTTAGTGTTTTTTATTTTTTGTAATGTTAGGTTTTAGTGTAAGGCAGCTTAGGTTTTATTTCACAGGTAAGTTTGTATTTATTTTAACTAGGAAGATAGTAAATAGTTAATAACTATTTACTAACTAGTCTACCCAGTTAAAATAAATACAAACTTACCTGTGAAATAAAAATAAAACCTAAGCTAGCTAAACTATAACTATTAGTTATAGTGTAGCTAGCTTAGGTTTTATTTCACAGGTAAGTATGTATTTAGTTTTAAATAGGTATTATTTAGTTAATAATTGTAACTTTAATTTAGCTCTATTTTAATTATGTTAAAGTTAGGGAATGTTAGGGTTACGGTTAGGTTTAGGGGTTAATATAGTTTAATTTAGGATGTTGCGATGTGGGGGGCTGGCGGTTTAGGGATTATTAGGTTTATTTAGTGGTAGTGATGTGGGAGGCCAGAGGTTTAGGGGTTAATAACTTTATTTAGTGGCTGCGATGTAGGGGAGCGGCAGAATAGGGGTTAATAGATTTATTATAGTGTGTGCGATATTGGGGTGCGGGGGAATAGGGGTTAATAACTTTATTATAGTGGCGGCGATATCGAGAATGGCAGATTAGGGGTTAATAACTTTATGTAGGTGTCAGCGATGTCTGGGGCGGCAGATTAGGGGTGTTTAGATGTGGGGTTTATGTTAGAGTGTTAGGTTTAAACGTAACTTTTTTTTCCCCCATAGACATCAATGGGGCTGCGTTACGGAGATTTTCATTCCGCGATCGCAGGTGTTAGTTTTTTTCTAACCCACTCTCCCCATTGATGTATATGGGGAAAGCGTGCATGAGCACGTAAAAACAGCACTTGGATTTTGTGTGATATGGAGCTCAATGCAACCATATCGCACGCACAAGCCGGCTGTTTGAAAAATTGTAATGGCAGCGCAATGGAGTGTGAAATAATGCAACTTTGTTGCGTTCGTTTCGCACCCTGTTGCACTCATAACTTGTAATCTACCTGAATGTGAGTAGTACTTTTCTTTTTACAGAGGAAGATGTTTCAAGGGCTTTATAAAAAATAAAAGTAAATAAATATTTGGGTCCACATATTTTCATCCAAGGGTTCTAAGAGAACTTTGATCCATTATAGCTACACCATTAGCTAATTTATTTAATCAGTCACTGTTAAATAGGAGTTTTTCCAAAAGCCTGGGCAATTGTCAATTTATTCCAGTTTGACCTCAGTTGCAGGGAAATTAATGGAAACTCTTTTAAAGGAAAGACTTGTTTCTTACCTTCAGACAATCAACTTAGAAGACAAAGGACAGCATGGTTTCACTGCTTGAAGATCATGTCAGACCAACCTAATTGATTTATTTGACCATATAACTAAATTAATAGACAAGGGAGGAGCCGTAGATGTTGCATATCTAGACTTTAGCAAAGCATTTTACACTGTCCCACACAACAAATTTATTCACAAAATGTATTGCCTTGGAGTAGATGCTAAGATTGTTAAGTGTGTAGAATGCTGGACTAAGGATAGATGGCAGAGGGTTTTAATTAATGGAGCAAATTCAAATGAAGGGTCAGTTTCTATTGGTGTTTCCCAAGGGTCAGTTCTTGGGCTTGATTTGTTTAACATGTTCATAAGTGATATTGGAAGTGGGCTTCAGGGGAAGGCTTGCTTGTTTGCTAATGATACAAACATTTGTAACAGAGTCGATGTTCCAAGAGGGGTCGATTAACAGTGATATTAAAAAGCTAGAGGGCTGTGCAAAAACATGAGATCTGAAATGTAATATTACCAAGGGCAAAAGTATGCATATAGGATAAAAAAAACCAAATCCCAATTATACTCTCAATGGTACATTACTGACTGTAACTAAAGAGTTACAGGACTTGGGAATTATTATTTCAGATTATTTAAAATGTGGTACTCAATGCAGCCAGTAAGGTCAGTCAAATACTTGCTGGCATTGGGAGAGGTATTAGTAGCAGAAATAGCAAGGTTCTTATGCCACTGTACATATCATTAGTTAGGCCACATCTAGAATACTGTGTACAGTTCTGGAGACCATATCTTCAGTAAAATGTAAATTCACTAGAAACTGTCCAGAGGTGGGCTACTAAAATGGTATAGTTTAAAAGAGAAGGGAAAGACATGGCATGATAGAAATCGTCAAATATTTGAAGTGAAAGCTGAAAGCATTTTCCACAAAAAAACAAACAAATACAAAACAAGGGGTCAAAATCTTAACTGAAAGGGTAGCAGATTCAGGAGAAATGTGAGGAAGCATTTTTTTACAGAAAAGGTGGTGGATTCATGGAACAAACTTTCAAATGAGGTTGGTAAACACCAAGAATGTAAAGGAATTCAAAAATGCCTGGGACCTGCATAAGGCTATCCTAAAAAAAAACCATGAAATATGGGTAGACTTAATGGGCCTTTTCTGTTCTTATCTACTATCAAATACTATGTTTCTATGTTTCTAATTCATGCATCCAACCCCAGAAAGCTGTTCTCAACCTCTAATTCCCTTCTACATCCGCCAGCACCTCAGCCCACTACCAAACTCCCTGCTCAGATTATTGCTGATCACTTCAAAAATAAAATTGACACCATTAGAAAAGACTTCATCAGATCACACCCCTCAAACCCAGCCCTCCTACCCACCTTCTATTAACAAAACTCTCTGCTACTTCTCCTGTAACAGAGGAAGATGTCTTTGTACTCCTATCTTCGGCTCATCTCACAACTAGGGATGGGCGAAAGTGTTTATATTCCAATTCGAATGTTAGAATGAATGTTATTGTAGAAATTCTACTTACATAATCAAATGTTGATAAGAACGAATATTCATAAAAATTCTATTATCGAGTTTTCGAATGTGACATTTGAATTTGAATATTACATTTATAAAACACAGTTGTAGACTAGAAATATTATTTTGAATTTGAATCCTACATTTGAATTCAAATGCGACATTCAAATTTGATTATTACATTTATAAATCACAGTTGTAGATTAGAAATACTATTTTGAATGTGACATTTGTATTCAAATGTAACATTCAAATATTACATTTATAAACACAGTATTAAACTAGAAATACTATTTTGAATTTAAATATGACATTCAAATTCGAATGTAGCATTTGAATTCAAATGTAGCAATCAAATTTAAATATTACATTTAGAAAACATAGTATTAGACTAGAAATACTATTTCGAATGTGACATTTCGAAATTGAATGTGATATAAAATACATAGCTAAACATTCTATTATTCGAACGAATATTTTTGAATTTTATTGAAAAATTTGAAAGCGAAAATTCGAAAATAAAATGTTACAATGTTATATAAACATTCGAAATTCAATTCGAACAAACGAATGTATCAAAATTCATTTTAAATTTCGAATTTTTAGAAACATTTGCCCATCCTGACTCACAACCTTCCCACTTGATCCTATTCCTTCATAAATTCTCCCCCCTCTCTGTGCTTCACTAACCCCTACCCTAACTCACCTCTTTAACCCGTCTCTCACCGCTGGCACATTTGCTGATTCAATGAAGCATGCGTCAATCACACTATTCCAAAAAAAGCCCTTAAGAGAAAACAAAAGAAGGCGCCACAATAGTGCAAAATCAGTGGTGTCAAAAAAGCCCCCACTCCAATCTGTTGTACTTACAGGATGTAAGGCACTTGATAAGTGCTACAAAAGCCTTCTGAGCTCTTATAGTCGCTCAGCAAACTAAAAAAAGCCCTTGCTTAACCCCTTCTAACTATCAACCGGTCACCTTACTTCTCTTTGCTTCCAAATTATTAGAATAACTGGTCTATATTCGCCTAACTCAATTTCTCACAAATAACTACTTACTTGCTTCTCTCTCTATACATCCTCCCTTGGCTTCCAGTACCACTAACTTGCTGATAATACCAAAAATCTATCTTTCCTCTCCTGATATATCTCCCTCTTTACTCAACCAGATTTCTAACTGTCTAGCTGCAGTTTCCTCTTGCATGTCCTCACACTACCTCCAACTCAATCTGTTAAAAACTAAGCTGTTTCTTATTCCCCCCTTTTTCAAAACATCTGACACCTGACATTTCTCTGAAGGTCGGAGACTCTATTCTCAATACCTCACCCCAGGTACGCTGTCTTGGGGGGACACACTTGACTCAGAGCTTACATTCACCCCACATATACAATCACTTACCAATTCCTGCTGTGTACACCTACGCAACATTTCCAGAATTCGTCCCTTCCTTACTAATATATCTATTCCCTCATTTTGTCACACATTGACTATTGCAATATACTTCTAAATGGCCTTCCAAAACACTGCCTCTCCTCATTCCTATCTATTATGAAAACTTCAGCTAGACTCATCCCCTAAGTCGCCTATCTACAGCTGCTCTGCTCTACCAGTCTATACACTGGCTCCCCATACACTACAGAGTAAATTTTAAGTATTAACCCTAACTTACAAAGCACTCATGCCTCACTCTCAACTATATTTCCTCTCTTATCTCCAAATATTCCCCGACCTGTCCTCTTCGAACAACCTCTGACCTACGTTTCTCCACTCCTATTATTTTTACGTCCCACTCCCATCTCCAAGACGTCTCACGTCCTGCTCCTTTCCTCTGGAACTCTCTACCCATCTCCATAAGACTGTCTCCAACCTTGTATAGCTCCAGATGGTCGTAGCAAAAAAACACCTATTCATAGAGGATTTCCATCTCTCCTCTGTTTTTTCATCTTAACCAAAATAATTATTGAACTGCCTGACTCAATGCTGTAACTAAAATACATGTGACTAACTACCCAAAACCTTACGTTTCTGCACCCTAAAGCTGTAGACTATGAGCTCTTTTGAGCAGGGCCCTCTTCCTCCTGTACTAGATTTGTTTAGTTTTTTATGTTTTGTATTTTATCACAAATCCTTGTCATTGAATTCCCTTATCTCTGTCCCCAGCGCTAAAGAATCTTGCGACGCTAAACAAATAAATGATAATAATTTCTGCACTACAGTTCTCACTGTATTTTCTCGCAAATGAAAAGATGGTGAGGTTGTCACAGAAAACTCAAAAGACTTAAAACCCTAATAGAAAAATACACGCATACAAAAATATATGCAGTTGTAAGATGTGATAAGCAGAAAGTAGATATGTGATTTATATTGGCTGCAGGATTTATTTTTAGAATGCGCCCCCTGCTCACTGCTAACATCACCTTACACAGCGAAGTTTCCCTTTCCAGCAAGCTCCATTAATTTAAACAGAAGGCATCTCACCACTTGCAGGGCCTGACACTTTTTAAAGATAATTCCACCAGGGCATCCCCTGTGAGGGTCAACGTGAAAATCCATGTCTAATCTGGGAGATCTCTCCATGAATGTAGTGTACCAGGTGCAGTCACACATAAATTGTCAAAAGCAGATAAAATGTAAGTATTAGCCTCCTCTTAATTCATTAGTTGTCATTACAAACCTAAAAGAATGCCCAGCCAAATAGTGTAAAGCAATAACATATTTTGAAGGGCTAACACATTCACTGTTAGAGCCAGGCATTTTGTTTTTTAAAAAGTCCTCACAAGATTACAGGAGATCATAATTTTAGGCCCGGTGCCATGAGAGAGAGAGAGAGAGAGAGAGAGAGAGAGAGAGAGAATGAGAGCAAGAGAGAGGGGGAGAGAATGAGAGCAAGAGAGAGGGAGAAAGGAGAGAGAAAGAAAATGAGAGAGAGAGAGGGGGAGGGGAGAGAGAGGAGAGAGATAATGAGAGCTAGAGAGTGGGAGGGAGAGATAGAGATAGAGAGAGGGAGAGATTGAGAGGGGGAGGAAGAGAAAGAGAGAGATAGAGAGATAGAGTACCGCAAGGCTCTGTCCTCGGTCCCCTTCTCTTCTCAATCTATACGTCATCACTAGGTTCACTAATTAAGTCCACGGTTTCCAATATCATTTGTATGCTGATGACACCCAAATCCACTTCTCTGCACCAGAACTATCTCCTTCCTTGCTAACCCGTGTCACTAACTGTCTTTCTCACATCTCTTCCTGGATGTCCTCTCACTACCTCAAGCTAAATCTCTCCAAAACTGAGCTCCTCATTTTCCCCCCTTCTTCCAAAATCTCCACCCCCAATATCTCTATAACTGTCGACAACTCCATCATTACCCCTACCCCGCACGCCCGATGTCTCAGGGTCACATTCGACTCAGATCTTTCCTTCACTCCTCACATTCAGTCATTGGCTAAAGCCTGCCGCTTTCACCTTAAAAACATCTCTAAAATTAGACACTTCCTTGCACAAGACACAACTAAGATTTTAATCCACTCTCTCATTCTTTCCCGCCTTGATTACTGCAACTCTGTCCTCTCTGGTCTCCCCACCTGCCGCCTAGCTCCTTTACAATCCATAATGAATGCCTTTGCCAGACTCATCTTCCTTACACGTCGCTCTTCATCTCTGCCAATCCCTTCACTGGCTTCCTCTTGCCTTTAGGATCAAACACAAAACTCTCACTCTGACATACAAAGCCCTCAACTGCACTGCTCCCCCTTACATCTCAGACCTTGTCTCCAGATACTCTCCCTCCCGTCCCCTTCGCTCTGCTCATGACCTCCTACTCTCCTCCTCTCTTGTCACCTCATCACACTCCCGTTTACAGGACTTCTCCAGACTGGCTCCCATCTTGTGGAACTCTCTGCCTCGCTCCATAAGACTCTCTTCTAGTTTTAAAAGCTTCAAGTGCTCCCTAAAGACTCTACTGTTCAGGGACGCATACAACCTACGCTAACCTTTCCTAATACCAGTTCCTCTCCTCCACTGCAATCCCCTGAACCCTCTTAGCATGTAAGCCTAATAGTCCAGCTGTTTGTGGATCACCTTCTTAAGAGCTGACTACAGCAGTGCAACTCTTGGCAGGGCCCTCTACCATATAATTGTTTTGTTGTACTCCCCCTTTGTTTATAGCGCTGCGGAATCTGTTGGCGCTCTACAAATAACCGATAATAATAATAGAGAGAGGGAAGAGGTGTGGGGGCCAGTGTGTGTGTGCGCATTGGGACTGTGCAATAATACAGGTACATCACTGCACAATGTTCCCAGGTAAGTACTAACATGTCAAAATAACTGCATTGCTTAGCTTGTTAATCTCTAGGGAGCATGGTTCATCAATCTGCCTATCCTTGCCCTGTAAAGTGATGGAAAATCTGCTGGTTTGCTACAAATTATAATAATAATATAATTTTCTAAGCATGACTTATTTATATGCCATTTTAGAACTTTACTTATAGTAGCATCCCAAAATTTGCTTTCTTGCCCTCCATGCTTAAAAAAGTAATCCAAGGCCACAGACAAAAGCCATACATAAAGCCTCCTGATTACAGCCCAGTAGCAGTCACTCAGTGAAATAGGTTACTGGCATAAAAAAATGATCACAGGGCTAGTACATGTTATACAAAGTGCTGAGTGAGCAGTGAAGTAACTTGTGGTGGGCTGGGAGGTGGATGTAAATTGTGATCTATCATCATGTGCCTTGAACATAAGTTGAGCACATGCAGTTAACAAGACCCTGTCAATATGATTCAGCTATCTATATTAGGTAGAGACATCTAGGAATCATGGACTCTTGGTATTCCCTAAGGGCTGGTGTGAGAATCACTGGGCATTTTGCAATGGCAACATGTCTGTCCCACAGACTTGAATTACTGAAACAGAATAAAACCTTGAGGATAATGATGGAGAATTAATTTTGCATTTTATTTCCTACTAGGAAAACATGGATCAAGTCACATACATTACCAAATGGTTTGTTAAGGGGAAAGCTACATGGAAATGCAAAGTGAACAGCGTTTCAAAGAAAACAGCTCTGAGACTAAACACTTTCCTAGAACTACTTTTCCCTCTACAAATATCTGTAAATCCTTCTTCACTCTTGGAAGAAAGCAACAGTCTCTCAAAACAACTGACAATATTAGTGCCTTTATGCAGTGGCAGGATGCTTTATACAGAGATATGTTTATTACAGAGAAGTGTTAATTAACCCATGGAATACAAAGGATGATACATTATTGTCCTCCACACTCCTTCCCCTGTGTGAAGATCAAAAAACATATAATTCTCCTAGTGCCGAACTAGGAATAAAAAACAGCCCTGGAAAAATTGTAGAGCAGCCCTATTTTCCATAGCAACAATCTGGAATATTTTTTTTATTTATTAAAAACTAATATAAAGGCTCCCTATAACCCAATTCAATTACTCCCTTTCACAGTGTGAAAAGGATTATCCATATGTTATCTGGAGAACACACTTAAGTGTCGCTCTGCCTTACAATGAGACTTGACAAAACACTAAAAACCATCCAAAGTAGGGCTACCAGATGGTACATGTTCTAGGAAATTAAAACTTACAAGGAAATGGATGTGCCCTTAAAAAAAAATATGCTTACAAACCTAATCAAAGCAACTGAAAAAAAAGTCTCTATAAAACCAAATTGCAAAAGATGTATAAATAAAGTTAAAGGGGTAGATTTACTAAAGCTCGAGCGGATATGATTCGCTGTGGCGGGTTTTATGGGGGAGAAGTTAAGAAGCAGCGGTCTTACTACCGCTGCTTCTTTTCTTCCGTTTTTAGTGGTCCAGAAATGGGGGTCGATTGTTAAATCGACCACCAAGGCTTCTTCACATCTATCAAGAAAGGTTACAGCCCAGGCCACTCCTCGTCATGAGGTGTTGGTCCACCTTGTCCATTATGAAAATCTGAAATCAAATAACATGAGGCCCCACATGGCCTAGTACAGTCACAAAATAGGTCTAGATGTAATAAAATATAACACAAGTATTGAGCACCTCCAGGTGTTGCATAAGCAGAGTGGGACCTCTCAGTCTCCCAGCTAACTGCACTCCACGTCAATGCAGGAACCAGAGATTTACACTCTCATTGTAGCAACCAGAGGCAGAGGCAACATTTATAAAATAATGTAGAGCAAGTATATGATATTAAATCAATAATTTATTAAACTCAGCAATGCATTTTGTCAGTGATATTGGCTGTTTCCTCAGGCTTAATATAAAGTTAAAAACAAACTTGTGTACTGATCCATTCCAGTTCACCCTAATTGGTTGATCAAATGTGTCACCCTAAACCCCCTTAGAGGGGGGCGTTGTATATGTGAGAATTCAAGCACACACACATTTCTAATCACAATACTAACACTGACTAATAGTGTGAACAATAGGAATGTACCACATATACAAGCTGAAGAGTAAAGCTACAAATCAAGAGATTCTTGGTGGTGTAGGACACACCTTTATATTACACTTTGTCATGGATCCTGAAGATTGACAGGAGTTGGTTGAAGACAGGTGAAGTGCAACAGGTTTATGAGTAGAATACATCTCAGACATCCATGACAAGAAGAAGAAGTGAAATTACTGAAGCAAAAAGCAGCAACACACAAAACTGTCAAGAGTTATTAGCTAGAAACTAAATGCAGATGTTCACTAGACTGTCAGAAGTAAACAGGATAAACCTAGTGCTGAAAATCACAAAGTGTCATGTATTCCAACTTTACCTGTTTAAAAAAGAACAGTCTCACTCTTAAAGTGACAGTTAAGTTAAAAATAAACTTTCATTATTAAGATATACAGTTTTCCAATTCACTTCCATTATCTAAATGTGCACAATCTATTTATATGCACATTTTCTGAGGCATCAGCTCTGACTGAGCATGTACAAGATTCACAGGATATGCACATATGTATTTTGTGATTGGCTGATGACTGTCACATGGTTCATTAGGAAAGAAAATATAACTAACTTTCACCTAGATTACAAGTTTTGCGATATAGACGGTAGTTAACGAATGCAACAAAAGTTGCGTTATTTCACCCTCCATAGTGCTGCCATTGTTTATGTTAGGGTGTTACACCCTAACATAAACCCCACATCTAAATACCCCTAATCTTCTGCCCCCGACATTACTGACACCTACTGTACATAAATTTATTAACCTCTAATCTGTTGCCCCCGACATTGCCGACACCTACTGTACATACATTTATTAACCTCTAATCTGCTGCTCCCGATATCGCTGACACCAAAATAAATCTATTAACCCCTAATCTGCCGCTCCCCGATATTGCCAACACTATACTAAAGTTATTAACCCCTATTCCCTCGTACACCAACATCGCTCACACTATAATAAAGATATTAACCCCTATTCTGCCGCTTCCCGACATCGACGCCACTAAATAAAGTTATTAACCCCTAAACCTCTGGACTCCCACATCACTATTACTAAATAAACCTTATTAACCCCTAAAACACCAGCCCCCCACATCGCAACAACCTAAATGAAACTATTAACCCCTAAACCTAACCCTAAACCTAACCCTAACACCCCCTAACTTTAACATAATTAAAATAGAGCTAAATTAAAGTTGCAATTATTAACTAAATAATACCTATTTAAAACTAAATACATACTTACCTGTGAAATAAAACCTAAGATAGCTACAATATAACTAATAGTTATATTGTAGCTAGCTTACGCCTAGATTATGAGTTTTGCGTTATGAGGGGTGCGGTGCTGCCTTGCAGTTTATTCTCACCGATCACTTCCCTGCAGCGCTGGTATTACAGGTTTTTATCAACCCGGCTTTAACAGGCAAGAAGTGAGCGTAGAGCAAAATTGAGCTCCATACCGCACTCCAATACCAGTGCTGCTTAAGTGAACGGTGAGCTGGTTATACGTGCTCGTACATGATTTCCCCATAGACATCAATGGGGAGAGTCGTCTGAAAAAAAGTTTAACACCTGCCAAAAAGAAGCATAAAGATCAGTAACGCTAACCCTAACACTCCCTAACCTAAATATAATTTAAATAAATCTAAATACAAATTACTATCATTACCTAAATTATTCCTATTTAAAACTAAATACTTACCTATAAAATAAACCCTAAGCTAGCTACAATATAACTAATAGTTACATTGTATCTATCTTAGGGTTTATTTTTATTTTACAGGCAAGTTTGTATTTATTTTAACTAGGTAGAATAGTTACTAAATAGTTATTAACTATTTAATAACTACCTAGCTAAAATAAATACAAATTGACCTGTGAAATAAAACCTAACCTAAGTTACACTAACACCTAACACTATACTACAATTAAATAACTTACTTAAATTAAATAAAATTAAATAAATTAAATATAATTAGCTAAATTACAAAAAAACAAACACTAAATTACAGAAAATAAAAAATAAATTACAAGATATTACACCTAATCTAAGAGCTCAAAATAAAAAAGCCCCCCCCCCCCCCAAATAAAAAAAAACCCTAGCCTAAACTAAACTAGCAATAGCCCTTAAAAGGGCCTTTTGCGGGGCATTGCCCCAAAGAAATCAGCTCTTTTACCTCAAAAAGAAATACAAACAACCCCCCCAACAGTAAAACCCACCACCCACACAACCAACCCCCCCAAATAAAACCCTAACTAAAAAACTTAAGCTCCCCATTGCCCTGAAAAGGCTGTTCTAATCCGCCAATAGAATGCAAGCTCAATCCTATTGGCTGATTGGATCAGCCAATAGGAATTTTTGAACCTTAATTCTGATTGGCTGATAGAATTCTATCAGCCAATCGGAATCTAAGGGACGCAATCTTAGATGACGTCATTTAAAGGTACTTTCATTCAGCAAGAAGCCGTCGATTGAAGAGGATGCTCCGCGCCGGATGTCTTGAAGATGGAACCGCTCCCCGTCGGAAGGATGAAGATAGAAGATGCCATCTGGATGAAGACTTCTGCCCGTCTGGAGGACCACTTTTGCCCATCTGGAGGACCACTTCTGCCAGCTTCGTTGAGGACATCTTGCCTCTTGGATGAAGACTTCTCCCAGTAAGTGAATCTTCGGGGTTAGTGTTAGGATTTTTTAAGGGTGTATTGGGTGGGTTTTATTTTTAGGTTAGGGCTTTGGGTAGCAATAGAGCTAAAAGCCCTTTTAAGGGCAATGCCCATCCAAATGCCCTTTTTAGGGCAATGGGGAGCTTATTTTTTTTTAGTTAGGGTTTTATTGGGGGGTTGGTTTTGTGGGTGGTGGGTTTTACTGTTGGGGGGGTTGTTTGTATTTCTTTTTCAGGTAAAAGAGCTGATTTCTTTGGGGAAATGCCCCGCAAAAGGCCCTTTTAAGGGCTATTGATAGTTTAGTTTAGGCTAGGGTTATTTTTTATTTTGGGGGAGCTTTTTATTTTGATAGTGCTCTTAATTAGTTTAAATATCTTGTAATTTGTTTTTTATTTTCTGTAATTTAGTGGGTTTTTTTTGTCAATTAGCTAATTGTATTTAATGTATTTAATTGTATTTAATTTAGGTAAGTTATTTAATTGTAGTGTAGTGTTAGGTGTTAGTGTAACTCAGGTTAGGTTTTATTTTACAGGTAAATTTGTATTTATTTTAGCTAGGTAGTTATTAAATAGTTAATAACTATTTAGTAACTATTCTACCTAGTAGTAAATACAAACTTGCCTGTAAAATAAAAATAAACCCTAAGATAGATACATTGTAACTATTAGTTATATTGTAGCTAGCTTAGAGTTTATTTTATAGGTAAGTATTTAGTTTTAAATAGGAATAATTTAGGTAATGATAGTAATTTGTATTTAGATGTGTTTAAATTAAGTTAGGGGGTGTTAGGGTTAGATTTAAGATTAAAAGGTTAATAAATTTAGAATAGTGGTGGCGATGTTGGGGACGGCAGATTAGGGTTTAATAAATGTAGGTAGGTAGCGGCGATGTTGGGGGCAGCAGATTAGAGGTTCATAGGTATAATGTAGGTGGCGGCGATGTCCGGAGCGGCAGTTAGGGGTTAATAAGTATAATGTAGGTGGAGGTGTTGTCCGAAGCGGCAGATTAGGGGTTAATAAGTATAATGTAGGTGGCGGCGATGTTGGGGGCAGAAGATTAGGAGTTAATAATATTTCATTAGTGTTTGCGAGGCGGGAGTGCGGCAATTTAGGGGTTAATATGTTCTTGTGGCGGCGATGTCCGGAGCGTCAGATTAGGGGTTAATATTTTATTTTAGTGTTTGCGATGCGGGAGGGCCTCGGTTTAGGGGTTAATAGATAGTTTATGGGTGTTAGTGTACTTTTTAGCACTTTAGTTATGAGTTTTATGCTACAGCTTTATGCTACTGACTTTTATGCTACTGACTTTAAAATGCGTTAGGAATCTTGGCGGTAGAGGGTGTACCGCTCACTTTTTGGCCTCCCAGGACAAACTTGTAATACGGGTGCTATGGAAGTCCCATAGAAAAAAGCCTTTACGAAATTTACGTAAGTGTATTTGCGGTAAGGCCAAAAAAGTGTGCGGTGCACCTATACCTGCAAGACTCGTAATACCAGCGGGCGTAAAAAGCAATGTTAGGACCTGATAACGGTTCTTTTTTACCTTAACGCAAAACTCATAATCTAGCCGTTTTATTTTTTTTTTTACAGGTACTTTTGTATTTATTTTAACTAGGTAGACTAGTTAGTAAATAGCTATTAACTGGTTACTAAATACCAAGTTAAAATAAATACAAACTTACCTGTGAAATAAAACCTAAGCTGCTTTACACTAAAAGCTAACATTACAAATATAAAAAAACTACAATTACAAAAAATAAAAAAGCCTAATCTATAATAAATTACCAAGGGCCCTTAAAAGGGCCTTTTGTAGGGCATTGGCCTAAAGAAATCAGTTCCTTTTCTACAAAAGAAAAACAAACACCCCCTAACAGTATACAAACCCCCACCCCCCAAACCCACAAAATAAAAATAAAGTAAAACCTAATCTACCCATTTCCCTGAAAAGGGCATTTGTATGGGCGTTGCCCTTAAAAGGGCATTCAGCTCTTTTGCTGCCCATTAAAAATAAAAAAATTCTATTCTAAAAAAAAATACCCTAAAACGAAAAAAAAAAAAAAAAAAAAAACATTACACAAAATAACAAACGAATTATCCAAAATAATAACAATTATTCCTATTCTAATGCCCATTTAAAAAAAACACCCCAAAATAAAAGAAACCTAATACTATATAATATAAGGCCAAGTGTGTTTGTCCGAAGCTGTTATGCGCAGTAGAGACTGAGCGCGAGGACAAACACACCTGGCCTTCCAACTGACCTGGCGTCATGTGGTGGAGTGGGTGTGACTGGGCAGGTGCGACGTGGGCGTGGCCGGCGGTTGTGAAGTGGGCGTGGCCGGTCGTGATGTGCATGATGTGGGTGGGGCAGGGCCAGATGCCGGGGCCAGCTGCTGAGAGACAGAGAGCTCTAAAGAGGGGGGATAAAGAGAGCAGAAGAGGGTGTATAGAGAGAGCAGAAGAGGGGGGATAGATAGAGGGAGAGAGAGAAAGCAAAAGAGAGAAGGGAAGGAGGGACAGCAAAAGAGAGGGGGAGAGAGACCGCAAAAGAGAGGGGGAGAGAGACAGCAAAAGAGAGGTGGGAGAGAGACAGCAACCTGGAAGTACCAGGCTGCTGTGGGCAGAACAAGGAGGCTGGATTGGGGTAAGTATAAAACCCCCTCAATCTCAGCTCCCTTTAGGCCTAAAAACCACCAAAACCAATTGTTTGAAAAGCAATTGCCTGCTTTTTCAAAAAGTGCGTGTCTTGGGGGTGTAAAGTGTATGTGTTTTTAATGCTAATGTTGTAAAAATGTTCAAACACGTTTTTGCACCATCTTTGCATGCTGGGGGTTTTTAGGCACTTATAGGTAATCAAAAAAGGCCTATAGACCCCCAAGCCCCCTAATTTTACAGCCCAGAATCTCATTGTTACAATAAAGATCTTATATAGGTTAGAATAGTCAGGTCATTACTGTGTACTAGTGATGTATTTTGACCTAGACAAACAAGACACAGCTTTTTTTTTGGTGGGGGGGGCTGTTTTATCTTAGTTTATATAAGGAGATCAAGCACAGGTCTTCATAACTGTAAACTTTATTAAGAATGCTATACACACACACACTATGCAAGAGGCACTTCCTGACTCTACCATTGTGCACATAACAACAGGTTGATATGGTTCATACCAACTGATAATCTCAATATCACACAGGGGCAACTCTTTTCTCACTACACAATTACTCACTACACCCAAACATACACGCACACTTCACTACACACACATTTGCCATATACGCACACACATACACACATGCACTTGAACGTAAACATTTACTTTGGAAATGCCATGAAAAAAAAAGTCACGTTACACCCTCACCAAAAAACATTACTATAATATTTTTGAGTAGAGGTTATTGGGAACTTCTATGTGAAGAGTTTACATAGGTCATGTTCCACTTTGCTTCAACCTTGAGTCTCAGATTCCAGTGGTGCTTCTATTACCTCTATTACCTTTGGGAGCATGCAGAATCTTTTACTGCAAAGATAAAGGGATGTGAGATTTGCTGATATCTGCATATTGCAATTTTTTAATAATATTGAGACAAACACTGTTCTCATAGAGTGCTAAAGACACGTGCACACTCCTCAGCATCTATAACCCTGCCTAGTGTGTTCTTTAACCAAAAATAGAAAGATACAAATCAATTTTGATAATAGAAGTAAATTGAAAAATTGCATGCTCTGTCTAAGCCATTTTAGTTTAATTTTGACTTTACTGCTGATAGTTAAAGCCCTAGAAAAGGAGTTGAATACAAATTGAATTTTCAATTGGAAAACTGTAATGGATTGGAATAAAGAACTAAACTGGATATAAATTAAATCTACAAGGTATCAGTGTTGAGCCTGCATAAATGACACCTCTATACAATCTTTAAATCAGTGCAGTGCAAATTTGCAGTCTATTTACATTCTAAACGACTTTGCCCTTGAATACGACCTTAGTCCTTTGGGTCCTATTAAGGTAAACCGAGGAACAGACACATTTTCTAAACTAGATGTGCATTAAGCAGTAAAACATATCCTATTGCAATTTGTCCACAGCAACATCATATTTGATGGGAATATTTCCTGTAACATGTCAGTACTTGGTTTAAAAATTGCATATACTTTGGAAATCCCTATTACAGGCAAATGGCAGACCTCACTATTTATCTTATTACAGGTTAATGACAGAATACGCTGGTACTTTGTCATAATGGTAGAATAAGTCCAGATGTCTGCCTGTATGAATTACTTTATTGATATATGCCATTTCCAAAATATGTGCAGTAAAGCTTATTCCTGCGTGTATACTTCCTACGATGTCTTATATGCAGGATGTCTGGAGAGGAAGTTGGGTAATTACTGGAATAACGGTGGTAGGTAATGTCTAGGTTACTTTCAATTCCAACTAGAAGACTGTCTTAAAAGGCATATCTCATATCTGAAATTCCTTTATTCATTTTGCTACTTTTAAAACCCTGCTCACGTTTTAGATCATTCTGACTCCCTCATATGAAACTAGCGTGTATATTATTTTTACTCAGTCCTGCATAATTAGGTTCCCCTCAACCCAAGTGAAAATAAGAATCAGATGATTTTATGCAACTTAAAGGGACAATGTACAAATATATAACTACTGCAATGCATTAAATTCATTCAATGATGAATGTGTGATTAAAGGGACAGTCAACATCAAAAATGTTATTGTTTAAAAAGAGAGATAACGCCTTTGCTACACATTCCCCAGCTTTGCACAACCAACATTGTTATATTAATATACTTTATAACCTTTAAACATCTAAATTTCTGTTTCTAAGCCACTACAGAAAGCCTCTTATCACATGCTTTTTTAATTTGCTTTTCACAACAGGAGACTACTAGATCATGTGAGCCATATAGATAATATTGAGCTTATGCCCATGGAGTTGTGTAGGACACTGCACTAATTTGCTAAAATGCAAGTCAATAGATAATAAATAAAAAGTAATGTGATCAGGGGGCTGTTAGAAGAGGCTTAGATACGAGGTAATCACAGAGGAACAAAAATATATTAAAGGGATTATCTAGCTTTTTAAATAATACATTTTTTTAAACTGACTGTATCTTTAAGGGGACATTTTCTTTTTGCACTTTTAACATTACAACATGCTATTATTGCAGTTACTTGCATATAGTTGTTTGCTTATCTATATGTTTAGCTGCAGGTGTTAAATTCAGCTTCAGATCAGCAATGTACCACTAAGAGGTAGCTAAACACATATGGTGAGCCAATGACAAGGGATATGTGTCTAGGCACCAACCAAGAGTAGTGCATTATTATTATTGAGCCTACCTCGGTATGCTTTTCAATTCACTTCTATTATCACATTTTCATTGTCTTCCTCATAAAATTTGAATTTGAACTTTAATGTCCCTTTAAGTTTGCCAAACCATTCAATGTTAAACACTGTTTTTAGGTACATAAAACTCTTCATTTGGTAATTACAAAACAAAAGTAAATTGGTTGAGTATTTTTGAGTTATGATAAAACATACTTTTCTTTGTCTCTTAACAATGTATATGATACTGAACTCATAGCAAAAAAACACGACCATTTTTATGCAATATGGCATCCAGATAGATTTTGTTGTTTAGTGTTTTTGATTGCTTGATAAAAAAATAAAAAAACAAAAAACAAATGTACTGACCAGCATTGGGAGTGGAGCAGTTTAAGAGATGGGCTCCTGTAGCAGGTTGGTGGTGGAGTACAGCAGCCAGCTCTCAGGTAAGTAGGGAGGAGGCTGGTTTAGGTGAATGGTGGAAAGAAAAAGGGGAGGGGTTAAAGAGGTTTTATAAAGCAGCGCGCACAGCAAGTGATTAGATCTAACTTTTTCCTTTGTCTTGGAGGCTGAGGAAACACTGCGTGGTTATAATCGATTCAGGGAACAGGAGAAAACTGAAAAAGTACCTTGATCGAGGAGAAAATAGAGGAAGAAATTTGGCAATCAAAGAGCAAAAGAAGCTAGAATGGTGCTGAAAGAAGCTAGAGGGCTAGAAAGGGGCATCAATCTTAGAGGGAGTACAACACCTCCCCCATATTGTATCTCTGATTATACACTCATACATATACACATACTCATATAGACACACACACAGAGTTATACATGTGTAAACATACACAGACACACACACACATATACATACAGTATACACATACTCACACAGACACACACACAGAGTTATACATGTGTAAACACACACAGACACACACACACATATACATACAGTATACACGTACTCACACATACAAACACAGAGTTATACATGTGTAAACACACACAGACACACACACACACATATACATACAGTATACACATACTCACACAGACACACACACAGTTATACATGTGTAAACATACACAGACACACACACACATATACATACAGTATACACATACTCACACAGACACACACACAGAGTTCTACACATGTGTAAACACACACAGACACATACACATACATATACACATACTCACACAAACACACACACAGAGTTATACACATGTGTAAACACACACAGACACACTCATACATATACACATACTCACACAGACACACACACAGAGTTATACATGTGTAAACATACACACACACACACACATATACACATACTCACACAGACGCAGACACAAAGTTATACATGTGTAAACATACACAGACAGACACACACATACATATACACATACTCACACAAACACACACACAGAGTTATACACATGTGTAAACATACACAGACACACACACAATCATACATATACACACACACAGAGTTATACACATGTGTAAACACACACAGACACACACATACATATTCACATACACACATACAGGCCTACACAGACACACTCACATCTATCTATTGCTGCAATATACAGTATATAAAAAGAAAACATACACAGTCTTTGAAACAATACTTCCATAAACATAATACTTAGTGCTGAAAGCAAACAGAAGTAAAGGCAATAGTTAGCTAAATAAATATAAGGTTCAGAGTTACCACTAAACTGTTATTTCTATGGCTTGTCTCTAATTATACAAGCTAGAATGTAAGTTCAATTGGCAAAATCTTCACTTATGTACCTGTATAATACTTCTAAAATTACTGTATTATTCTTACAAATATAGCCACAAAAAAAGTGCTGTCCCTCAAATCTGACGCCCTAAGCAAGTGCCTTGTTTGCCTAGGTCAAAATATGCCCACTGCTCCAAAGTGTTGTGCTCAACTCTAAGGGCCGCTAATAATCCCCAGGCCACGGGCAAAGTACCTCCCCCAACCCATTTTCAATATCAGGGTATCACACTGGGCCAACTGACAGGTGTAACAGCATTGTGTACATCTAATGCTTGTGAGGAGGCATCCCAATCACCTATGCAGGTACTAAGCGGATTGGGTGCCATGAGAATACAAGCCTAGAGTGCTATCCTGTGCACATTATGGTTTATGAAGCAGCACCTCCATTTTGGAATGGCAAGAGTAGGTAGGCAGCACCGGACAATGGTGCAAATATGGCCAAACTGGGTCCTTTGTCTGTTGTATGAATGGCTGGAGAAGGTGGCAAGGGTCAGTTAGTGCTTAATGATGGGCCTGCACAAGCGGGATGTAATGGCCCAGCAAATAATATATGGTGGAGTTTTTGTAAGACACAAAAACATGAAATACAGGGATATTGTTATGCATGGGGCCCTGTATAAAAATGGGAGCAGGCAATGTTTAATTGAGCTTTTCCTGAAGCATACCATCTGCATACCATCTGCCAACCTCTAATAACAGCAACAGCATTTACTATTGGGGTAATAATGGCAATAACCCCCCCCCCCCACACACACAGCATAGTTATACAACTGCTCCATGCATTTTGGTTTTTGATGATGCTGAGACTGAACAAAGGGGGCAACAAGGGCAAGACATATGGAGGGTAATGGGAGTGGCAACTCCTTCAGTATAATTAGGGATGTTAATGATTTCACTTTGTCAGAGTTGACCACCTCCTGCAAGCTCTGGGAAGTTTCTTGTGAAGATTGTTAATGTTACTATTTTAAAGCAACTGAGCAACCAATGTTACATAAAAAGGTCAGGACAGCGGAGGAGCAAAATATTGGAGCGCAGACAGCATAGCAGGAGAGGACAAGCAGCATGGCAGCAGTGGTTAAAGGTGGAGCAAGAGAGACTGCTGAAGTAGTGGGAGAGCAGAAGACCCCAGAAACAGAGACAGCAGCAGTGGTAGAACAGAACCAGGCATAAGGAAAAGGTCTAATTACTAAAAGTTATGACATTTGATACTTGACAATCTTGACTGACTGACAAAAGACAAATTGGGGAAAAAAACATAAATTGGTAAAAATAGTAAAGAGAGTATGTGCTAAATAGGTGAAAGGTGTGTGTGGAGTGGGGGGGGGGGGGTGTGTGTAAAGGAAAAGGACAGAGAGGATAATGACATTGATATTGTGGGGGGGGGGTAGAATATGTTAAAGTAACAAAATTGTTGCCATTAACTAGACATTAGAAACCAAAAAAAATACTGAGAGTGCAAGAAGGGCAAGTTTGTTGATGTTTTTGAAATAATCAGGGAGGTAGTAGCGGGTAAACCAAGAGGGAAGAATACAAATCTAAAATATTTGCAGAATGGTTGAAGGGTATATTAGCATATGCAGAGTGTTTCCTAACAGTGCTCCCAGTACAGACTTTAGGATTGGTGAGATACAGTCACATGATCGCAGAATGTTATATTAATTATAGGGGGTACACATAGGAGGAGTATGATGTGTAGTTTATATGGGACAACTTAGAAAATGGGGGACAAAGGAAGAGTTAATTTTGTTATCAGAGTATTTGAATTATGGGCAAAGATAGTAAAGATGTATGAAACAGTGGGTTTAAAAGTACAAGGAGCAGGGGTGATGTAGAATAGGATAGTAAGAGGGGTTATTAGAGAATGCTGTGAATACAACACAACATTAAAATATGTAATAGGGGAACAAACTGCAAATACAAGCATGTGTTTAGATACTGTGGGGGGAGGACAACCAGACTAGACTGTAGGTACACCAACAGTAGTAATATTGGCCGCTATTCCTTTTTGAAACACAGGAATTAATGCTGCGGAAAAGGCAGTGGACAATTGCCAAATCGCCTCTTAATGTTGACAGGGTAATAAGGGAGATGAATTTGTACCTAAACTTAAGAGATAGAAAATTGTTATTAAATGGGCTAAGTGAAGGTTTTTCTATTCCAGTAAAAAGTATGGTTGAGGGGCATTTAAGGCTACAACTTTTTAAATCAGTGCAGAAGCACCAGAAATCCTAAAAGAACACTTAACTGAAGTGGTGAATTAGGGAGGATGGAGGGTCAATTGAAGTTCAAACCAATAGTAGTATCTCCACTAGGGGTAGTGCCCAAGAAAGAACCAGGGACATTTAGAATGATCCATCATCTTTCATAACCCAAGGGATGTTAGTGAATAATGCTTTTAGTAGGAAGGGTACATCAATAGAGTATCAATAATTTCCTCAGGCAGTGAGTATGATTAAAAAGATGGCTAAATTATACATAGAATTGGCCTTTAGGCTGCTGCCATTAAACCCAGATATAGGCTAAAGGGTTGCAAATTACAAACTATGTTTTACTTTGACAAACGCTTGCCAATGGAGTATGCAGTATCATGTTCCATATTTAAAGCTTTTAGTGCTTTTCTGCATTAGTTATTGAAACAGTGAACTGTGAGGAACAAAGCCAGGTATCTTTAAATAGATATTCATATTCTCATATTCATATATATATATATATATATATATATATATATATATATATATATATATATATAATCATCTACAAATATACAAATATAGGTATAGATATATATTTTATCAAAAAAAAATCAGATATATATATAGAAATATGTATTTCAGAATAAAAAGAACATATACCGCTATGTGAAGAACATTTGAATGTGAAATATTAATATTTCATGTCGGGTTACTACACTTGAGAAAATGTAACATGATTTGCACGACTTGTTGGGTATTACGTTTTTTTCCACTTTTCACGCTCCCTTGAAGTCTATGGTGGAATACAATAACGGGGTCGCAATATTCCAAGTTCAGCTTTTTGTGCATGTCGGGTTAGCACAAAAACATTTTACTTTCAACTAGTAATATGTGCGCTATCCGACACATGCAAAAAGCTTACTTCTAACGGAGTTAATACGGGAGTAATAAATAGCGCTCCACTCGTAATCTATCCCATAATAGGAAGGAAAAAAGTAACACTGAGGGAAATGCAAAAATGATTGGGTGTTTTGAATATTGCATGAAAGCTAATTCTAAAGGGGTTTAAGAAACCTGAGCCCAAAGTAAAAATAACAGGCCAGATGAGAGATGACATGGCAGTGAGGGGTACATTCTTGAAGGATTTCATTGGGATCAATATTTGTGAGGAAGAGGTGTCCACAACAGAAATACAATTGTCAGCATCATCCATGCCTGTTATAAGCTACCTAAGACCTTTAGTTTTGAAACACTTGAAGCTTGCATCACGTTAAAAACAAGGCACATTCCAGGCTTGAAGAATATGGCAGCAGATGCACTTTTCAAGATTTAAATGGAAGGAATTTAGGAGGTTTTCACATGTTAATTTGGAAGATAGAAGAGATAAGGAAACATGTTACTACATCTGTGGCTCCTGGAACAAGAGGTATTGGGAACAGTGGAATGAGTTCAAAAGGAACAAGAAGGAGAGGCAATAAAGGTGGTTTTAGAATTATTGTGGACGTTGAAGAAATGGCAGCTAGGAATAGCAATGGCAGGGGTGGCATTCTCCTCTCAGTTTTTTAGGGACAGGGCTTTACAAAAAGGTTTGTAGTAAAAAAAAATTAAAAGGACATGGGGAGAAGACAAAGAGAAGGAGTGTAATAGAAGAGATCCCATAACAAAAGAAAAATTACAGACATTATTGGTGGGTTTAGTTGGAGTCTGTAAGGCTATAAAGGAAGAGGTGTTATTCAGGCTAGCACTTGTATTGGCTTTCATGGGGCATTGAGACTGGGTAAATTAGTCGCAAAGTCTAAGAAAAGAATGTGGTCTTGGCCTGAGAGATAGAGATATAAGAATTGCAAAGCAAGGGGTGTTTGATTTGGATTTCTTATTAAAATAGACAGAAAGGGAAAGGGCAATGGATGCAGGTGAAAGCGATGGCAGGAGGTACATTCCCCGTTAAGATGTGCATAAAGAAGAAAGTAGGATCTATATTTCTAAGGCATGGTGGTGGGACTAACATGATATTTTTCCAATTTAGAAGGATGCTACAGATGACGGTCAAAAAATTATGATGGGACAATGGATGCTTTGCATTACAATTATTTAGAATAGATGCAACTACAAGCACAGCTTAGATGAGTTGCTTAGAAATGCTGATAAAAAAGCTAAGGAGATGTAGGTTGAAAGCAGATAGGACATATGTTAGGTTAGAAAAATAAATATAAAAAATATATGCTAATTCTTTTTTTGTCTTGCAGAAAAAGCCCTAAGGGTTTGGATTGTGGGACATTCCTACATGCATTGTTCAGTAGCAAGAGCAAGGGGAAGTATGCAAGGGACACAGTTAGGTTTTATCCAAAGACAGGCCAGTGGTTAGGAAAAGGGGGGGATGAGGTGGAAGCAATTAGTGCCAACACTACAGGGATCTAAAAAGAGATGGGGGATTCTAGACATGGTAGCAATATATCTGGGAGGAGACGACATCAGAGGGATGTCGGTAATAGAAATACAAATGAGATGGAAAATGTATTGAGGTTGTTACATTTGGCTAGGAGGGGAGTAAAGGTGCTTTGATGCATTAGAGGGGATATGAGACGCAGAGAATGGGTTACAGGTGCAGGAAGAAGCTGAACCAGACAGCAGGGGAATTAGACAAGAGACGAAGGCCCCTATTTATCAAGGGCTTGCGGACCTGATCCGACACTGCTGATCTGGTCCACCAGACCTCGCTGAATACGGCGAGCAATACGTGCAACGCTGCCCCCTGCAGACTCACGGCCAATAGGGGGGTGTCAATCAACCCGATCGTACTCATTAGGGTTGATTTCCGGCGATGTCTGTCCGCCTGCTCAGAGCAGGCAGACAGGTTATGGAGCAGCGGTCTTTGTGACCGCTGCTTCATAACTGCTGTTTCTGGCGAGTCTACAGGCGCGCCAGAAACACGGGGCATCAAGCTCCATTCGGAGCTTGATACATATGCCCCATGGCATGTTCTTGGAGGACGTCACATGCACAATTGAGCAATTGTTGGAGTTTTAATTAGTGGATTAAAGCTTTGAAAACTTCCTTTAGTCACTAATTCTACCATAAAGGCAATGGTTTGGCTTCCAATTATTAAAACATGCCCTTTCCAATTCTGCGACTAATTTGTGTATTTATTGGGGTTACGGGTGGGAAAGAAATGATACACAAGGAGTTGCAGTGTTTTGTTTCAATAAGGGAGCAGAGAGGAGTCTCTAATCCCTTACAGATAATAAATTAAAACAAGCAGAGTGGTGTTTTACGAGAGCTTCCCTCAACCAACATGGCGACAACTTGGGTTAATAAAGAATGTAAATATAGCGACTGTTCCTGCTTCCTGTGCGACACATATTACTGTCCCAGTATATTCTGTAGATTAAATGTGATAAAGCCTATAAAAAGCCTCTTGACCATGTTTATCTTATGTATGCTGTGAACAATTAGAAAAAGATATTAATGAGCCCCAGCACTGAATTTTGATATTATATAGTTATATTACATAAAAAAATTGACCATTTTTTTTAAGAAGACTTAAAGGTACATAAAACCCATTTTTTTTCTTTCATGATTTAGATAGAACATAAAATTTTTAACAACTTTCTAATTTACTTCTATTATAAAATTTTCTTACGGCTAGATTTTTTGTCGGTAAAGACCCGCGTAGCTAACGCAGCTTTTTTTCCCAACGCACCCTTAAGACAACACTGGTATTTAGAGTTGTCTGAGGGGCTGCGTTAGGCTCCAAAAAGGGTGTGTTGAGCCGAATTTACCGCCACTTCAACACTCAATACCAGCATTGCTTACGGTAGCGGTAAGCAGCTAAAACGTGCTCGTGCACGATTCCCCCATAGGAAACAATGTGGCTGTTTGGGATGAAAAAAAACCTAACACCTGCAAAAAAGCAGCGTTAAGCTCCCAACGCAGCCCCATTGTTTCCTATGGGGAAACACTTTCTAAGTCTGCACCTAACACCCTAACATGAACCCCGAGTCTAAACACCCCTAACCTTACACTTATTAACCCCTAATCTGCCGCCCCCGCTATCGCTGACACCTGCATTATATTATTAACCCCTAATCTGCCGCTCCGTACACCGCCGCAACCTACATTATCACTATGAACCCCTAATCTGCTGCCCTTAACACTGCCGAACCCTATATTATATTTATTAAAGCCTAATCTGTCCCCCCAAAGTCACCGCTACCTTACCTACACTTATTAACCCCTAATCTGCCGACCGGACCTCGCCGCCACTATAATAAATGTATTAACCCCTAAACCGCCACACTCCCGCCTCACAAACCCTATAATAAATAGTATTAACCCCTAATCTGCCCTCCCTAACATCGCTGACACCTAACTTCAAGTATTAACCCCTAATCTGCCGACCGGACCTCGCCGCTACTATAATAAATGTATTAACCCCTAAAGCTAAGTCTAACCCTAACACCCCCCTAAGTTAAATATAATTTGAATCTAACAAAATAAATTAAATCTTATTAACTAAAGTATTCCTATTTAAAACTAAATACTTACCTGTAAAATAAACCCTAATATAGCTACAATATAACAAATAATTATATTGTAGCTATTTTAGGATTTATATTTATTTTACAGGCAACTTTGTATTTATTTTAACTAGGTACAATAGCTATTAAATAGTTATTTACTATTTAATAGCTACCTAGTTAAAATAATTAAAAAATTACCTGTAAAATAAATCCTAACCTAAGTTACAATTAAACCTAACACTACAATATCAATAAATTAATTAAATAAATTACCTACAATTACATACAATTAAATAAACTAAACTAAATTACAAAAACAAACAAACACTAAATTACAAAAAATAAAAAAAGATTACAAGAATATTAGGCTAATTACATCTACTCTAAGCCCCCTAATAAAATAAAAAAGCCCCCCAAAATAATAAAGGTCCCTACCCTATTCTAAATTAAAAAGTAATCAGCTCTTTTACCAGCCCTTAAAAGAGCTTTTTGCGGGGCATGCCCCAAAGTAATCAGCTCTTTTGCCTGTAAAAAAAAATACAACCCCCCCTACCTACCTAGCTATGTCTTCAACAAAGAATTAAAACAAATTGTTAATAGAAGTAAATCGTAAACTTTTTAAAAATGGTATCCTCTATCTGAATCATGAAAGAAATTTTTGGGGTTTAATGTCCCTTTAAGTAAACATTATGGGCCAGATTGCAAGTTAACGTAGGGCATACTATTTTGCTATAGTACCTGCTGGGTATTACATTAGGTATTACAAGTTTTTGGTTTAATTGTTTAACAAAAGTATTTGTTAATGACCTTGATACATATATAGAGTTACATATAATTTTAATGGCAAGTGCCATATCAGAAATACCACTTTTCAAAAGTTTTTTAGGGTAGGTCAAAAAGATAAGGTTTATACCAAGGGAGGGTTGGAAAGGGTCAAGGATGTGTATGTGTTATCAAATAACTAAGGGCTAGATTACAAGTGGAGTGCAATCGTTAGCGCGAGGAGCTCAAACCCGTTCACAAGATTTGTTTGCGCAAACTCATGCTGATTTATGCTCACAATATGCTCTATGGGAGGCATTGAGCGGCAATATGCGCTCATATTACAAGTTAAAAGTAAATGTGATTGCTCGAATGCCTTGAAAGTTCATGTAAAGAGTTTGGCTGGAGGAACAAAAATTGCACTAAACTATACTAATAAAACCTAAATTGACACACCCTCCATCGCAAACTACCCAGCTACAATATTAACCCCTAGACCAACACACCCTCCATCACAAACTAAACAGCAACACTATTAAATCCTTAATTAACACACCCACCATCGCAAACTACTCAGCTATAATATTTACCCCTATACCAATACAGCCTCCTTTGCAAACTACCCAGCTACACTATTAACTCCTAAACCAACACACCATCCATTGCAAACTACTCTGCTACACTATTAAAGTGAAAATCAATTCTAGCGTTTTACAAATGCTAGGATTGACTATTGAAACAAATAAAGGGCAGTTTCATTCATCAAGTATAAGATACTCCATGTAGAAAGCTCCTTTATTTATTTCAATCGATCGCCGCTCTTAGCTCCTACAGCAGCCCACGGCTAAAAAATTTTTTTGCTAAGAGGTGAAATTTTCACCTCTTAGCCAATAGCCGTGCGGTAAATCCAGCTCCCATGGGCACCAAGCCGGATTTACCGCATGGCTATTGGTTTACGCTAGGATTCACTTTCACTTTAACTCCTAAACTGCCACAACCCCACATTGCAAACTAACCCCTACACTAATAACCCCTAAACTGCCACACCCCCACATCGCAAACTAACCCCTACACTAATAACCCCTAAACTGCCACACCCCCACATTGCCAACTATACCCTGTCCTAACCATGCTAAGAAGAATGAGAGTTTAGGAGTAAATTCATATTTGCCATTTCACCCTTCTTTTAATGGAGCCAACGTTTTGAAAATTAATATAAATTAGTTTTCTTTTTTCAGTTTATACTAATAGTCAGGTCCTAAGAATAAAAAAAAGCTAATTTTCTATTAATATATATAATATATATTTAAATTTCCCTCAATTTATAAAAAAACATTCCAACCGATGCCTTATTGCTTAATGTCACTAATTCGTGGGATTTACAATCTTGAATCAGTCAGATATGTTAACTGCCGTTATTCAGATTTGGCAAACCATTGAAGAACATTAACTTCGCCCTGTTAGCAGAGTCTATTTAAAATATATTTACTAAACTAACGTGAGCAAATGTTTTCTGGTCAAATGTGTATTTACCAACAGACATTCATTATTGATATCTATCATGTGTATACTAATTTTCTTGTGTAAAAATGAGTTAACAATGGCCTTTAAGACTGATGTTTTGGTATGATTATAGTTAGTGTAGATTAGGGCTAGGGTTGTGGTTCATTTTTTTGGATGCCAGAGATATAATGGGAATTTGCTGCTTGGGTGGCATTGTTGCAACCACATTATCTTGAGAATGACACTGATATAACAGTCAGAACATTGCAAGGGAGAAATTACAGACAGGAACCTCAAAGATACTGCAGTATGTTATAGAAAGTGAGCAGAATGTGCAGATAAGCATATTTCATGTTCTTACTCACTAAAACCAAAACCATCTTTTTTTGTGTGGAATATTTTATTTTTATATCAAGGCAAAACACATACAGGCCCTGATATTCAAAACCTCTATGCTTAGGTGAGATATTCTAAAATGATCCTCCAGTACGGCAAGATCCATAGTGAAATTTTCAAAAGGCAGTTTTTGCTTTACTTTTTCTAGGGCTGTTCTTAGCATTTATGTATGTGAAGGAGAGACAATCCCAGTGCAATATAGCAGTGATTTTCAACCTTTTTTTGACGTGGGACACTTTTTTACATAAAAAAAAATCCTGCGGCACACAACCATCCCAAAATTTTACAAAAATCACACATTGTAGCCTAATACAGTATATATGGTTATGAATCACTGCACTAACCCTAGCTAAGTTTATAAACTGTGTGAACAGCGATTCTTTGGCGTAAAGGGAACCTGCTGAAAAGCAGACTGAAGTAAAAAGGTGTGTCATTGTGTACTTAATTTGCATATCTTACCAGAATCCTTTGCTGCATTGGAAACAGTGGAACTCAGAGGTTTTCTGTGAGAAAACAAGCCTTTGGGCCTGTCTAGATTTGTTAATGAACTACACAATGAGTTATTTTTTCTATATTTTGTGCGTAGTGGAGGATTTTAAACTCACCTTTTATCTCCCCCTAATTTAAAATGTTGTTGTATTCTGCCCGGAATCAAATTCACCCAGCAGTGATTCTAACCTTCTCCCAGCTGATGAGTGGCAAAAACCACGAAACAGTCTGTCCTGGGATGGTTATGAATCACTGCACTAACCCTAACTAAGTTTATAAGCTGTATGAACAGCGATACGTTGGCGTAAAGGGAACCTGCTGAAAAGCAGACTGAAGTAAAAAGGTGTGTCATTGTGTACTTAATTTGCATATCTTACTCAGAATCCTTTGCTGCATTGGAAACAGTGTAACTCAGAGGTTTTCTGTGGGAAAACAAGCCTCTGGGCCTGTCTAGATTTGTTAATGAACTACACAATGAGTTATTTTTTCTATATTTTGTGCGTAGTGGAGGATTTTAAACTCACCTTTTATCTCCCCCTAATTTAAAATGTTGTTGTATTCTGCCCGGAATCAACTTCACCCAGCAGTGATTCTAACCTTCTCCCAGCTGATGAGTGGCAAAAACCACGAAACAGTCTGTCCTGGGATGGTTATGAATCAGTGCACTAACCCTAGCTAAGAGTATAAGCTGTGTGAACAGCAATACTTTGGCGTAAAGGGAACCTGCTGAAAAGCAGACTGAAGTAAAAAGGTGTGTCATTGTGTACTTAATTTGCATATCTTACCCAGAATCCTTTGCTGCATTGGAAACAGTGTAACTCAGAGGTTTTCTGTGGGAAAAAAAGCCTCTGGGCCTGTCTAGATTTGTTAATGAACTACACAATGAGTTATTTTTTTCTATATTTTGTGCGTAGTGGAGGATTTTAAACTCACCTTTTATCTCCCCCTAATTTAAAATGTTGTTGTATTCTGCCCGGAATCAACTTCACCCAGCAGTGATTCTAACCTTCTCCCAGCTGATGAGTGGTAAAAACCACGAAACAGTCTGTCCTGGGATGGTTATGAATCACTGCACTAACCCTAGCTAAGTTTATAAGCTGTGTGAACAGCGATACTTTGGCGTAAAGGGAACCTACTGAAAAGCAGACTGAAGTAAAAAGGTGTGTCATTGTGTACTTATTTTGCATATCTTACCCAGAATCCTTTGCTGCATTGGAAACAGTGTAACTCAAGAGGTTTTCTGTGGGAAAACAAGCCTCTGGGCCTGTTTAGATTTGTTAATAAACTACACAATGAGTTATTTTTTCTATATTTTGTGCATAGTGGAGGATTTAAAACTCACCTTTTATCTCCCCCTAATTTAAAATGTTGTTTTATATATATATATATATATATATATATATATATATATATATATATATATATATATATATACATACAGGGAGTGCAGAATTATTAGGCAAGTTGTATTTTTGAGGATTAATTTTATTATTGAACAACAACCATGTTCTCAATGAACCCAAAAAACTCATTAATATCAAAGCTGAATATTTTTGGAAGTAGTTTTTAGTTTGTTTGTAGTTTTAGCTATTTTAGGGGGATATCTGTGTGTGCAGGTGACTATTACTGTGCATAATTATTAGGCAACTTAACAAAAAACAAATATATACCCATTTCAATTATTTATTTTTACCAGTGAAACCAATATAACATCTCAACATTCACAAATATACATTTCTGACATTCAAAAACAAAACAAAAACAAATCAGTGATCAATATAGCCACCTTTCTTTGCAAGGACACTCAAAAGCCTGCCATCCATGGATTCTGTCAGTGTTTTGATCTGTTCACCATCAAGATTGCGTGCAGCAGCAACCACAGCCTCCCAGACACTGTTCAGAGAGGTGTACTGTTTTCCCTCCTTGTAAATCTCACATTTGATGATGGACCATAGGTTCTCAATGGGGTTCAGATCAGGTGAACAAGGAGGCCATGTCATTAGATTTTCTTCTTTTATACCCTTTCTTGCCAGCCACGCTGTGGAGTACTTGGACGCGTGTGATGGAGCATTGTCCTGCATGAAAATCATGTTTTTCTTGAAGGATGCAGACTTCTTCCTGTACCACTGCTTGAAGAAGGTGTCTTCCAGAAACTGGCAGTAGGACTGGGAGTTGAGATTGACTCCATCCTCAACCCGAAAAGGCCCCACAAGCTCATCTTTGATGATACCAGCCCAAACCAGTACTCCACCTCCACCTTGCTGGCGTCTGAGTCGGACTGGAGCTCTCTGCCCTTTACCAATCCAGCCACGGGCCCATCCATCTGGCCCATCAAGACTCACTCTCATTTCATCAGTCCATAAAACCTTAGAAAAATCAGTCTTGAGATATTTCTTGGCCCAGTCTTGACGTTTCAGCTTGTGTGTCTTGTTCAGTGGTGGTCGTCTTTCAGCCTTTCTTACCTTGGCCATGTCTCTGAGTATTGCACACCTTGTGCTTTTGGGCACTCCAGTGATGTTGCAGCTCTGAAATATGGCCAAACTGGTGGCAAGTGGCATCTTGGCAGCTGCACGCTTGACTTTTCTCAGTTCATGGGCAGTTATTTTGCGCCTTGGTTTTTCCACACGCTTCTTGCGACCCTGTTGACTATTTTGAATGAAACGTTTGATTGTTCGATGATCACGCTTCAGAAGCTTTGCAATTTTAAGAGTGCTGCATCCCTCTGCAAGATATCTCACTATTTTTTACTTTTCTGAGCCTGTCAAGTCCTTCTTTTGACCCATTTTGCCAAAGGAAAGGAAGTTGCCTAATAATTATGCACACCTGATATAGGGTGTTGATGTCATTAGACCACACCCCTTCTCATTACAGAGATGCACATCACCTAATATGCTTAATTGGTAGTAGGCTTTCGAGCCTATACAGCTTGGAGTAAGACAACATGCATAAAGAGGATGATGTGGTCAAAATACTCATTTGCCTAATAATTCTGCACTCCCTGTATATATATATATATATATATATATGTGTTTGTAGGAATAAGCACTCACTGGTCTTCTGCCATCCGTGATATAATTTCTTTATTAAACAGTGACGTTTCGGGACTAACAGCGTCCCTTCCCCTGTTAGTCCCGAAACGTAACTGTTTAATAAAGAATTTATATCACGGATGGCAGAAGACCAGTGAGTGCTTATTCCTACAAACTTATATTCCTTACTCTATAGCACCCTGGCAGTTTTTGGTCATTGGTGAGACTGCACACACCCTACTTGGCATATATATATATATATATATATATATATATACACCCACACACACTGTACTGTGCTGTCATGCCATGCCTCCTACAAACTATTCATGACATATTGACATTCATTCACAATCATAATGATTGTCTGTGAATGAATGTCAGTGTCATGGTTGTAAATGATGCCTGATGAGCCTGTCACATACCTCCCAATATTTCAAAATTTGAAAGAGGGACACCCCCGCACTCTCTCATGGCACACTAGTGTGCCACGGCACACTGGTTGAAAAACACTGCAATATAGCACTACATGACATGACAGTCATGCTGCATTTACACTTTGTGCTTTCAATTATATATTAATTTGCACTTCTGATTTTTTTATTTTTTTATTTTCAATCAAGCTTTATTGAATCATAAACACAGGTGTACACAGAAAGAAAGGACCAAATACAGTTATCAACAGACTTTCCTTTACATATTTAAAGTTATCCTTTCTTACAGCTTAGTAAGGTCACAAATCACATAGTCAGCACCTCCATATAGCCATAGAATATCCACATGACAGGATCTATGAGAGTACGTCAATTCTTGATCCACACACACAAAGTATGCTGTGGGATATTGAGTATTGTACCACTTAGGCTCCCTACCTCTTTTGAAAGTGTGTCTCCTGAAAAAATAGAATGTGACTGTGCAAATGTTTGAGTTCTCGGAAGGCGATAGATCACTTACCTGGATTATTGAGGCCCTTGGCATTGATAGTGGTAAAGGTAAGACTATGCTTATTGAATCTACTCGTTTGAGCCGCCATCCTGGGGGGGGGGGGGAAAGGGCGGGGAGAGGAAGAGGGAGAAGTGAGGTTGTAAAGCTAACTAGGCTAAGGAGAAAAGCAAGTGTTAGCAAAAGTGAGGAAGCAGTTAACAAGAACGTCCGACACACTGGATGTTGAGTAAGAGTAAAGAAATTTGTTTGATTGTACCTGAAGAACAAACAAGATTAATGTGCCTGCATACAGAACAATCATGTAACTATCAACAGTTAACAATGAGGGTGGTAGTCCATGAGGCATCGCGGCTTTAATTAACATAAAGTGCCCATAAGCCACTAAACCATAGCCCTGGATATTTATTCAGGCAAAGCACAACTAGAATTAAAAGGAGGGGGTAACTATGGCGCTGTATGATCTCTTTTAGGCTTACCAAGCATTGTTGCGTTTTTTGGACACCCAGAGGATCTCTTCTCAGAGGAGCAGTCCTGTGCTCGCAATTGGCTTTTTGTTTGTTAAACAGCCTACGCCTGGGTATCAGGTTGAGGTGCCTCAGAGTCCACTGTTTCCATTGGAGCGGCATCCTGAGGCTGATTGTAATCCAGAGCCAGTTCCGCAAAGAAGGATTGTTTGTCAGAGCCAGGTTTAAAGGTCAAAACCTTGTTATTGTGGGTGACAATCAGGGAGACAGGGAAGTCCCATCGATATTGTATTTTGTGGATTCTTAGCTGTGAGGTAATATGTGAGAGTTCTCTCCTTTTCTGCAAGGTGGCTGGGGATAAATCAGAAAAGAGCTGGACATCAAAGCCTGAATGTTGCAGAGGATGCTTGGCCCTTGCGCAGCAAAGGATCTCCTCCTTATCTTTAAAGCTCAGGAAATTTACAATAATGTCCCTGGGAGGATCTTTTGGTGGAGGTTTTGGCCTTAACACTCTGTGAGCTCGTTCCAACGATATTTCAGCGGAAGATGGGGTGCCTTTTATTGTACGAAACAGGCTTTGTAAATATCCCTCAATGGCGGGGGGATGTATGGTTTCTGGAACTCCCCTGACTTCTTAAGTTGTTTCGCCGTCCACAGTTGTCAAGGTCCTCTAGCTTTTCTGTGAGTGCTTGTATAGAGGTCTTATGAAGTTGTATCTCAGACGTATTACTTTTTATGGAAGTGGGAGCAGTTTTTTGCGCCTCCTCCACCTGCGTGCTAATATCTTTTTTCAAGTCCTGGAAGTGGTTGCGCATTTCCTGCATGATGTTTTGTATATCCTCTTTAGTGGAGAGATGTTGCAAATCACCTTTAGTAATAATGGGCTGTTCATCCTGATAAGCTTGCACAGATGTTGTCTGCTGTTGAGGGTACATGGCCTCTTGTCAGGGCCGCCACTAGAAATTTTGGGGCCCCTGATTCAACCATTGATCAGGGCCCCCCCCCTCCTTTGACATGTGCAATTTTTGACCAAGTGACTAAAACGTATATGCACTTTATTCTTAATTGTCTATTTAAACTTGGAAATGTTGTAAAGGTAGTAACATACACACACACACAGACACACTCATACACTGAAACACACAAACACACTCACACATAAGGATTCACATATAGACACTCTAGCAGACACGCAAAGAAACACACTCAGACACAGAAACCCAAACAGACACTTAGCACTTGTTTACATTGACCTGACAAGTAATGAGGTAAACTACAGTTTTTTTTAAAAAAAGGAGATTTAGAAAACAAAATATGGAGTTCTGATTATCTTTTTGTAAAGGAAGATGACAACTAAATTATGACAACAGCATGCAGTGCCTGAAAGGAAGGGCCCTGAACTGCCTAAACAATAATTTAAAGGTTAAATGGTGGAGTGGTTACTTCCGGAAAGGTCTTGTTAGTCTCAAAGTCTGTAGAAAGATGTGAATAATTAGTAGTAAGGTCAAAATGTCCTAAAAAGGAACAGACAATGGACACACACACACACAAACTCAAACTTGCACATACACCCAAGGAAACACCGATAGAGACAGCCTCAGAAAACACACAAAGACATATACACACATACACACACAAAGACATACACACACACAGAGAGACAGCCACATCAAAAACACAGAAAGACATACATACACACACCCTCACTGAGACATCCACAGAAAACACACAAAGACATACACACACACACTCACAGAGACACCCACAGAAAACACAGACATACATACATACATACACACACACAAACACCCTCACAGAAACACCCATAGAAAAAGCTCAAAGACATATGCACACACCCTCACAGACATCCACAGAAAATGCACAAAGACATACACACCCACCCTCACAGAGAGACCCACAGATAAAAAATACATACACATAGAGACACAAACCAAAGCACAAAGACATAAACACATACACCCACAGAAACACTCACAGGAGGAAACATTTATGCACCTTGCATCCCCTAAATCAACAGTGTGTGACATGCATGATAAAAAAAAAATGCAGAAATTAAGAGATCACTTTTTAAAGAATCATATTTGTAAATGTGCAAACAAAAATAATTCTGTGAATTCAAAATTGTACATTAATGAGCTGTGTAGATGGCTAGATGAAGAAAAGTACCTTTAAAAGGTTGACATATGTTTGTTTTTTGTTTTTTTCCCATTTTCCCCAACCAAGAGCACCACTTCAAATATAGTGTACAAATTTTCCCATCTGTAAGCTGTACTTATGGATTTTGAAAATGCTGTACTCTATATGGTCTTGGTGGGACCATAAGCTGTGGTACTCATACCATTAGATCTGGTTAAATGCAGGATTTAGGCTTGTTGGTATGTATTTCAAAACTAAGTCAGCTGTAGTGTAAACTGAACAGTTTTAAGATAACCTGTCTCATTTCAAACACTGAGCAATCTTAGTCTGAGAGTATAAAATTTTATGCAGATGTAAAGTCCTTGCATAAAGGGGCAGTAAACTGGAATGTAATATATATATATATATATATATATATATATATATATATATATATATATATATATATAAAATGCATATCTGCCAAAAGGTCATCTACGATTTGTGTATTTAGGAGGAAACATTTCTGCATGGTTTTAAATATAGAATTTCTACAGCATTGTCAAATAATCATAAATACACTGCTGCTAAAAAAATGTGTTTTTATGGACCCCTAGCCCCACCATACAACTACTACCACACTGAAGTTACAATCCAAAATTTCACAAAGAAATAAAAAACATTTACTAAGTAAGTCCTACCTCCTCTTCAAATGAAAGTGATCTGCCGTCTGACTCAGGCACACACTGTACAAAGTGCCAAGTCTGTCTCACACTGAGCATAGTGTTTTAGTGCACACTAAGAAATCCTCTCAAATGCTTATACTTTACTCCTTGTAATAACATTTCCCATGCTCAATTAGCACTCTGCTGTAGTACCCACTGGTGGCTGCCAAAATTTAAAAAAAAAAAATTTTTTTTTTTTTTTAGTTCTAGCCTCATGGGGCCCCCCTGGCTCACTGGGCCCCTGACAGGAGTCACCCCTGTCACCCCCTGATGGCGGCCCTGCCTCTTGTTCTGCTGTGTTATTAGGCTCCACTTGCTTTAAGTATCTACTAAGTGGTCTTATTGATGTGTCCTATATGAGTTCTAATTGAACCTTTAGCTCTGGTGTCAAACCTGTGCAATAAGAATACAGACCTCAGCGTAGTGGTGCAGGACATTAAAGTTTATATATCTGTACTTAGTGTTCTGAGCCATTTGCCTGTACACCCTCTGTCAGTGGGCCCATGGGGTAGAAATGACCTCAGTGATACACAGCAAGCCTATAAGTGAGTTGCGTGATTATACATGGGAGTTAAAACTGACCGTTCTACCTACTGTGTCTTTCACCGCCTATGTGCAGACCCTTATTCTTTTAGTTAGGCCACCTCCCTCTGACTCTGACTGATACAGCTAAAGGACAAAGTTACACTGGCGGGAGTCCCAGCCGTGAGTTATTACAATGATGCCAGCCGCATACACTAATGCTGCACTCACTTGTGTCGTTGGTTCTTTTCTCTGCCGATTCTATTTTTGCTGCTTTGCCGTAGTCTGCGATGCAGAGGTCTCACAGGGCTGTTTGCTGGAAGTGGATCAAAAGTGGTTCGCCGACCGAAGATCTCTTGCCGTCTGCTATTAAAGACCTTGTGATCGTAAGGCCCCAGTGATGGCGTTGCTCCACAGTGCACTATCTGCTACGGATTTGTGGTCCTCAAAGTTGGTTGCTTTGGGAGGGTCTGCTTGCTCTGCAGTCACGGGGTGAATAGTAACTGACTCCCCTGCAGTATTGTAGTGATATTTGGTGTGCTTATACCCAGCTATTATGCTGTTTTTTGGCCTCTAGGACTGGGAGCTCGTTTAGTACACGGCCATTTGCCTGTGTGGCCAAGCTCCACCCCCTTCTGATTAAATTTTATTACATTTACCCAGTGGCCGTCAGAGCGACATGCAGGAGCTGGGAGTGGCTGATCGGCGACCGGTGAGTTAGTAAGGAGCAGGGGTGGCATTGCAGGGGCCGCAGCAGGAGAATCCATCTGGTGCCCGGAGCAGCCTACAGCCAAGTGAGCCCATGTGGGATGGTGGATTGGGTAGGGAGATGGAGCAGGGACAAAACAGAGCTGAGGAGATGGCCAGGGGAGCCAGAAAGGCAGCAAGGGACAGTAGAAGTGATACGGCTGCCCAGGAGGGTGAGGCCTATGAGGACACGTGGAGGGAAACTTGCAGGGGAGCTACTGGCAGGGAGGAGCAGCGGCTCATAGTGGGGAGAGAGGAGCTGGAAGGAGTTAGAGGGGAGAGAGGAGATACAGGTAGAGTGGGGAGTGAAGTGAGGAGTGACAGCGGGGTACTGGAGGGGGGATTCAGCTAGAGGATGGGGCCAGGAAAGCCTAAGGTAGTAAAGCAAGGGGTCAAGGAGATGAGATGGAGAGGAAGGGAGCAGCACGATTAGGTCTGGGTAGTGGAGGTAGGGGTATGAAGGGGCAAGCTAGGGGGGTAAAGGGATGGGTGTGAGCTGAGCTAATGCAGGAAGTAGAGGAATAGAAAAAGGAAGGAAAGGGAGTAGGAAAAAAAATGGGTAAGGATGGAATTGATTTGCCTGTTTATTCTTCATATATGGAGGAAGTGGACGGGGAAGATACCATGAGGAACCAAAATGTGGGGGCAATGGATACAGCTGGTCAGGACCTGGAGTGTGACGCGCTGTTGGTGGATCACACCTACAGTGACTTTGACATGGAGAGCGCGGGTGAAGGAATATCTGGGGGACTGTGATGGCAAGCCAGGCTGCCTAAGAACAGCTGATATGTTCCTTAATTTATTAGAAAGAGGGGGGATTGTGTCAGGATATGAGAAGGGGGGAGCAGTGTGGGGGGGAATCAGATATGGAAGGTTTAGGCAGGGGGACAAGGGCTAGGGATTTTACCTCATCCTCCCAGCAGAGACGCTCTCTGGAGCTGGACACCTGGGAGAGGCATATAATAACACATGCAAGAACGCCACGGGGAGGGGAGAGGTCTTGTTCGCCCAGGGGCAGGAGAAGGACATAAGAGGAGGTTTATTCGCCATCATGGGGAAGGCTGGAGAGGCCAGCTGAGCACAAGAGCAGGCACAAGAGGTCTAGGACCCCACCACGCCAGAAGGGGGGGCACAGTCAGGGAGGATGGATAGAGGGGAACGTGCCAGAGTGGACTCAGGAAGGAAATCTATCGCTGTGGGAAGAGAGAGGATGGGCAACAAGGAGAATGGACAAATCATGGCGCAGCAACCAGCAGGTGAGGCAGCCAGTGTGGTGCGACCATCGAATGTAGATGTGAACAGTGCGAATGGACAGAATGGTTTGATAGCAAGTTTGAAAGTATTATTAGCAAGGTTTGAACAGCAGTCAGCAGGAGTAGTGGCTGGCAGACAGCAAAGTTGCCATGAGATAGGTACGGTGGCCTCGGTGTGTGTAGGTCTGGGCTCAGGGGTGTAGATAGTGGAGTGGAGGGTAGCACAGGTGCAACTGGGAGCCAGACAGCGCAGGGGAACAGTGGTGGAGGTGCGGTATTGAAGGTAGTGGATCAAGCTCTAAGAAGACCCTGTTTGTGCTCTGTGGGACCGCTGGGCATTCATGTGGCTATGGAGGTGAAAGAAAAGATTTGGAAGCGGGAATTCTTAGAATTGTTCTCCTTATTATCAGTGGATCAGGTGATGGAAGTGAAGGAGGATGCTAAAGGGGATAAAGAAAAGAAGGAGGAAGACGAGAGAAAGAAAAAGGTATCGGAAGTTGCCAAAAACTTTCACTAATTGGTCCAAGGCATTCTGTATTCTAGCAAGTGTGATTGGTGAGAAATTTCTGGACCAAGGTTCATTGTTGTTTTGCTACTTTGATGATGTGTCGAGTAATTATGGGACATACGGAGGTATGGCATGGTGGCACTATGATGAACAGTTTCGTCAAAGGATGGCGGTGTGACCAGAAATGAGATGGGATGACAGGGAAATGGGCTTGTGGTTGGAGTTGATGACGCCGGTCAGAGGTGGGTATTCCTTTCCTGGAACAGGAGGAAGCACGGTCAGTGGGTCACCTGGAGGGAGCACAGAAGTGGCCATTAGGAAAGGACTTTGCTTTCAATTTAATGAAGGTCAATGCCTTGTCAGGACAGGGTGTAAATACAAACACGAATGCTCGGGTGTGGGGGAACTCATCCAGGATCCAGATGCTTTAAGCGAGGGTCAGGAACTGGGAAGGGTGGTTAAACCGTTGCTAAGAGCCAGGATGCCAGTGAGGCTAAGAGAGATGGTCCCGTGATTTGAACGGTATGCTAGGCTCCGGGGGAAAGTGGGGGATGCAGAGATTTTGCTGTCGGGCTTCAGTTCGGGTTTTCAAATTCCTTTTGTTGAAGGAGCGGGTTTGGGTATTTCAAGCAATTTGAGAACTGCTAGGAAATTTACAGAGGTGGTGCAGAGCAAACTGGACAAGAGGTGGCTTTGGGTAGAATGGCAGGCCCCTTTCCTGTTCCTCCTATGTTAAATTTTACGATATCTCCATTGGGGAGGTTCCTAAAAAAGTTGAAGGACAATTCTAGATGATTCGCCATTTGTCATACCAAAAGGGGTCATCTGTGAATGATCGTATTGACCCGGCACTTACGACAGTTCTTACACATTAGCGCTGGGGCTTTATTGGCAAAAGTAGATGTGGAGGCAACCTTTTGGCTATTGCCAGCACCCAACATGCCATCATTTGCTAGGGTGTCATTTTGGAGGAGCCTTTTATGTAGATCTTTGTTTGCCCATGGGGTGCGCGATCTCATGCTCATACTTTGAGAAGTTCAGCTGTTTCGTAGAATGGGTGGTTCGTGCAGTGTCGGGCAGTCATTGGTTGTCCATTACCTGGACAACTTCCTTTTTGCGGGGAGAGCTGGGTCCAGTGAGTGCAGGGATTTGATGACGTGGTTTTTGAGAATTGCTGATGACTTTGTAATTCCTGTAGCGAGCAAGAAGACTGAGGCCCCCACAACTTCAATAAATTTTCTGGGGATCCAGATTGACTTGGTGAGAATGGAATGCCTTCTGCCAGAGGAGAAGGTAAGGGATTTGCAATACACCATTGAGAGGGCATTTCAGAAGAAGAAATTGTTATTGCAGTAGTTGTAGTCCTTACTGGGCAAACTAAATTTTGCTTGTAGGGTAATACCTATTGGTCGAGTGTTTTGCAGAAGGTTGTCTTTAGCAACAGTGGGGGCAAAGGTTCTGAATCATAGGATTCACCTTTCAAGAGTGTTAAAAGAGCATTTGAGGGTATGGCTGGTTTTCCTAGAAGATTTTAATGGGAGGCTGTTTGTGCAGGACGCGGCAGGTGCCCATGTATTTGGGGCGTTATTTCAGGGTAAATGGTGCGTGGGTGCATGGCCAGTTAAATGGAGGGAGAGTGGCTTGACAAAGAATTGGGTATTTCTTGAGCTTGAGTGTATGAGATTGAATGTTCTTTTCCATGCTGCTCATGTTCCCAGACGGGTTAATGTGATTGCTGATTCTCTCTCTCGATTTCAGTGGGATCACTTTTGGGAATTGACACCAGAGGCAGAGGAAGAGGGGTGACTTGCCCCGCGGAGTTATGAAGGATGTGCTTCACAGATTTATGGGGATGGCGAGGAGAGGGTTAGCTCCTACTACTTGGAAGGCGTATGTGATGGTATGGAAGCAGTGGTGGGAGGAGCTTGTTAGGTTCAGGCATTGCTTGATGAGTCTCAGTGGGTGAGTTGTTTACTGGTGTGGATTGAAAGTTGAGGGGTTCTTGGATTATCTCAGTCCATGGTTTAGAAGAAATTGTCAGCATTGGCGTTTTTGTTGCAACTGTTGGGAAAAGTGGACATAACAAAAGTTTTTCTGGTTTGTTTGGCAGTGAGGGGAATTGGTAGGAGCACTGGTAGGGGTGATTGTCGTTGGCCAGTGGTTTTTGGGTTGTTGAAACAGATTGTGGGGGCCCTGTCAGGTGTATGTTCTTTTGAGTTTGAAGTTGATTTGTTCAAGGTTGCATATGTATTGGCCTTTTTTGGCGCATTTCGGATATCTGAGCTGGTGGGACAATGGGGGTTTGTTTGGTTGCCAAAGTCAAAAACTGAAGAGGGTGTTGGCCGGATGATTAGATTGTTTCCTATGCAAGGGGAGTGTTGTCCTGTGAAGGCGATGGAAGAATTTCTGGTGAAGAGGCCAAAGGGGGGGTTGACATTGTTAATTCATGAGGATGGGTTGTCTTTATCTAAGTTCCAATTTGTGGCGATTCTCATAAAAGTTTTAAAAAGGTTGGGTTACAATGAAATTTGGGTCACACTCATTTAGGATTGGGGCGGCCACTGAGGCTGCAAGTTTGGGTTAGGATGAGAATGTGTTGAAGAAGAATGGTAGGTGGAAGTCTGGATGTTGTAGATTGTATGTGCTTCCTGAGTTGGAGGATTAGTGTTGTATGTTTTTCTTCAACATGTGCAGTGTGTTGCTGGATCATCGGACATTCTTATATTTACTCCACAAGAAAGGCAGCAGCAGTTAAACAGCAAGGGTTGCACTTGAATCTTCCTCCAGGGCAGGTGATTCTGAGATGGTTTGGTTTCCATGGGATTTGATCAGGTCCTCCATAAAGTAATTACTTATGCTATACTATTTTGCCCTCCAGTTATATTGGTGGTGCACGCGGGCGGGAATGATTTATGGTTTAAATCACAAAAGGATCTAGTGGATCGGGGGCGGAGTCTAGCCATGCTGGAAGATGGCTGCTTGCTAGAATGGCTCCCATCTCCAACACCGGCAAATTGGACTTAAAGCTGGCATGAATCCCCAAATTCCCTTTCCCTAACCATCCAATCAACACTAGAAGCATCCTGCCTTTTTTGGGAGACTGTTTGAGAGACTAACTACTCGCTTTCTACGAGTACGGAGAGAAGCCTACTAACACCACGACCTGGAAGCCTGCCAGTTCACCAAGAGTGCCTCACCCCCTGACACTGCCAACATCAATCCCGGTACTGCACAACACAATCTGGGACTAGCTACAGCAAGAAACTTCCCCTCGTGGGTTACAAGGAACCCGCTGCGGACCACGGTCTGGGGCCTACTGGGAGCCATTGAAAGGTACAGTACTTACCCCTCTGTGATGCATACGCACATCCTTTCTCTAGCCACAAGCTAACCGCATGGTAATATCCCAGCATACATGCCAGAGGCCTACACACAGAACCCTGCTAAAATAACCTCCAAACATCTGTCTTTAAGGGAAACAGGCAGGTTACTCCCTTCCTTCAGGGACATAGGCATTAAGAAATATGAGAAATAAATGTGATAACAAAAATCATAAAAGGAAAACCAAATAAAGTTCTGAATCAAGGATATGTCTGTGTCCTCTGGATGAGTTTTTCAGCTTGTTAGCATTCCTCAGTGAGATCCCATAAAAAAGGAAACAGAAAATTGCAACATAGTGTGAATCTGTAATGGCACTTTGAGGAAGTAGTTGTTTTGTAACAAATGACTAATCACATTTGTTGGAGCTTTCCACTAAGCTCAAGGATATGCGCACTCCCACTTTATACTGATGGGAAAACAGTACACTAGGCAAAACTTGGATACAAATTTATTTTAAAATATATAAAAGCGTCACATAAGTATTGATAACACCACAATGTAAGGGTACAAAAGCAGATATGCTGTAACAAATGCTTCAAATCGCCAAACTTGCAAAGAGGTAAATGGATCAGCAGGAGTGTGACCGCTGAAACCAAAACCTTTTTAGTAGCAAGACAATAGCGCTAAGCCCCCAGGTGTCCTGGCTAGTGTAAAGACGCAATAAAACTCAATATAGAACAGTTCAGTTCCGACGTACGTTTCGCTGGTATGCTTTGTCAAGGATGGTATGCTTTGTCATTCCTTGACAAAGCATACCAGCGAAACGTACGACGGAACTGAACTGTTCTATATTGAGTTTTATTGCGTCTTTACACTAGCCAGGACACCTGGGGGCTTAGCGCTATTGTCTTGCTACTAAAAAGGTTTTGGTTTCAGCGGTCACACTCCTGCTGATCCATTTACCTCTTTGCAAGTTTGGCGATTTGAAGCATTTGTTACAGCATATCTGCTTTTGTACCCTTACATTGTGGTGTTATCAAGGCTTATGTGACGCTTTTATATATTTTAAAATAAATTTGTATCCAAGTTTTGCCTAGTGTACTGTTTTCCCATCAGTATAAAGTGGGAGTGCGCATATCCTTGAGCTTAGTGGAAAGCTCCAACAAATGTGAGTAGTCATTTGTTACAAAACAACTACTTCCTCAAAGTGCCATTACAGATTCACACTATGTTGCAATTTTCTGTTTCCTTTTTTATGGGATCTCACTGAGGAATGCTAACAAGCTGAAAAACTCATCCAGAGGACACAGACATATCCTTGATTCAGAACTTTATTTGGTTTTCCTTTTATGATTTTTGTTATCACATTTATTTCACATTTTTTTCTTTGTGATATTCGGTATATTTATTGTAATTAAGAAATATGAGATACAAATCTCCTCACCACGATCAGCAAGACCAACTGCTTACCAGGGCATTGCCCCGTATGAAAATAACAACGGTAACAATTCAGGTTAATAAATATATCAAAGCGCTCCTAAGGGCAGATTGGAAGCTGAGGAAAACAAAACCAAAAGGCTTCTCACGATTCAGAATATAAAACGTTTTTTTCTTTTGACCACCATCTGGTATCTCTGCAGCCACCTAAAGCTTTATTCCCAAACATATACCCAGATACTTGGGTAATGCCTTGTAAAAGGCAGAGTAAAGCAGACAAACCTCCTTCCTCAAAAACGCTTAATCACTAACTTAAGCCACTAGAGGCCCAGGCAACTGCAAACGCAGAGATTGTGGCAGATATGCAGGGGAACACAAATGCTCAAGCACATCAAGCAGACTCAGATCAAGGATCCTTTGTCACTAAAAAAGACATTATCCATCTGTCATCTAAAGATGATATTAAAGAGGTTCTACACGAAATTAGAAATCTTTTTGGAAATCTCCGAAAGGACTTGGTGGCTATGGACAAAAGAGTTACCTCCTTGGAAACAGGCCAGGGTGCCCTTATAACAGAGGTTCAAAATAATTTCTCCAGCATTCAAGAACAAGATGCTAAGATAAATCTGCTCTCTGAGAAACTTGAGGACTTAGAGAACCGCTGCCGCCGAAATAATTTAAGAATAAGGGGCGTCTCGGGAATCTGTTTCTCCCCCGGCGATTGAGGGATATCTACAAGCCCTCTTTAGGGTAATAAAAGATAGCCCCTCGGCAGATGACATCCAGATAGAAAGAGCTCATAGGGCAGTAAGACCATGACCCCCTCCTAAAGCCCCTCCAAGAGATATAATTGTTAAATTCCTCAAATACAAGGATAAGGAGGACCTTCTCTGCTGTGCCAGAGCGAAGCACCCCATACATCACGTAGGCGAGGAGATTCAAATATTCACAGATCTCTCCCTGATCACTCTCCAAAAGAGAAGGGATCTCTCTCACATCACCTCCACATTAAAGGGTCACAAGGTACAATACAGATGGGGCTTCCTAGTCTCGTTGATTGCTACTTCCAACAATAAAACCGCTGTCTACAGACCAGGAGCTGACCCAAACACTTTCTACAATTAACTCTCTCTGCCATCTGTTGCAGACAACATCACACAAAGTCGAGTGGAGAATCAATTCAACACAATGACTTTGAGTAACATCACTAGCCCACATTAGCAGAACTTTTACTGTTTTCCTGAGGAATCTCCACCCCAGAGAGCCTGTCTAATGACTTAAGTAGTCATCACTTAGAAGACAGAATTATGAGCACAGGACAGATCCTGAGGTGGCCCCTAATCACAGCCCTCAGGACTGATATTTTCAGCTCTCACAAGTGGGGAAATGGAGACCCCCACTACTGTATCATTTAATTCAGTTAGAAAAGTTATGCTTTATATTTAAAGTGTATCTGCTTTTAAGGTTATTTGTTATTATTGTTATATACTGAATGTTGTATTTCACAGGTCGGCTGGACTGGCCGGAAAGACCCAACCCACTTTATCTAAAGCTAACTATTGTTTTTCAGGAATAGATACCTACCTGGACTGTAGAAGGATTTAATGTTAATTGCACAATGTTTAATATTCAACAATGCCTAAAAATTTTGACATGCATTATGAGTTTTTTTCTTTTTTTTCTCTTCTAATGAATATTGCAGTCAAATGTGTTTATGTACTCTAGCTTCATGTAGGCTCACTACACGTTTAACTCTTGAAATAACCCATCTGAACGCATACCATATTTACAAGCAAAGCTACAACATCACTCCTGTGTCTTTTAACCCTTACGGCAAAGCTGAGGAGGGACCCTCCCAACCAATATGCACTCCTCTTGCAATATTTATAAACACCTTGTAGGGAGCAAAGTTATTTCAATACCATTAACCCCGTTAAGGTCTCATATATAATTATCTCCCTCCTCACCACATCCAGGGACATGTGCCCAACACACCTTATATCTTATCCTCCTGTGCTAGCTGGCAGATCAGATAATTATTCCGTCGCACACAAACGGACGTGCCCATAGAAGGTAGAAATTAAATCAAATCTATCCTGCACTCACCCGACCATAATAATTTTCTAATGCATCCCTATTTATTTAATCCAATCCTAAAGATCGGTAATCTACTAATTTTACCCACTTCATGACTTTAATACTCACCTGCAAATACCCCTACCCCTATCCCTCCGTTCCACCCCCCTCCCCCTCATTCCCCTCCTCCCTTCTCCCTTCATGCCATCTTGAACAAAGGAATTCAAGTACATAGGTCATAGTGCCGGTAGCAGAGATACTTAACCTACTAGATACTTATCTTAGTTTACCTACACCCATTTGAGTAGTACTAGTACTGTCCGTTATACCTGTTACACTTGTAGACCACTTACAAAGGAATCCTAAGACCTTTTAAATCTTTATACACTAGACACTACCTCTTGGTCTAGTTCTCTTTCTGTACTCTCTTTCTCTCTTCTTCCCCCCTCTCACCCCCTTTTTTTTTCCCCTCTCCCCTCCATATAAAATGCTTCGCATCAGGCCCAAAAAAAAGGAGGGGTGGGAATCCTGATTCATAAGTCCTTGCCATTCGATATCACACACACAGTTAAAGACTCAGAGGGCCGTTATGTTCTTTTAGTGGGCCTTCTCTTTGGCAAACAACTCATTTTCCTAAATATATATTCGCCCCCAACCAGGCCCAGAGTGGCTTTTTCAAACAAATTACGAATCTACTGCTGGACCAGGCAAAAGGAATAACTTTCTTAGCCGGAGACTTTAATCTCTCATTTGACCCAATGGTAGATGCCTCTAGAGGCTCCTCCAATGCAAAGTCGATACTTAAGGTGGTGAGGTCTTCTCTAACCAGCATGACGTGTGGAGAGTTCTACATCCAGGTGTGAAAGATTACACCTTTTACTCTTCTCCTCATAACAGTTATACGAGAATAGACTATATATATATATATATATATATACAGACTCCCACGGATTGTCTCTCACCAATCATTGCAACATAGGCAACATAACCTGGTCAGACCATGCCCCTATTACCTGCTCCATTCTCTGGCCAGACCTCCCAATAACCTTGCATACATGGAAACTAGATGACTCACTTCTAGATAACCCAGTTATTTTCAAAGAAATAGAAAAAGCTGAATACTTCCTAATTAACGAGAACTCTACTTTGTCAGCCTTGCATGAATGGGAAGCACATAAAACCGTGATACAGGGGATATTTATCAAACAGAGAGCCAAGATAAACAAACAGTCCAGAGAGAAACACACCAGCCTTTTGGCTCAGATAGGTACACTTGAGAATATGCATAAACAAGACCCTTCCAACATCACCACTAAACATAACTTGCTCATTAAGAGATTTGACCTCAAACACTTCCTAACAGAAGTACACCAGCGCAGCGCTCTTTATTTAAAACAATACTTTTACAAGGGAGGGAATAAACCAGGGAAAATATTAGCTAGAAGCATTAGAAGGAAACAATTATCAGCTTACACTCACTCCCTGAGGACAAAAGAGGGTATTACGGTACAAGACAGCAAAAAAATAGCTTCCACCTTTCGGAAATACTACAACTCATTATACAACATAGACGACCACGTAAAACCTCCCCAGACACTACAACTACCCATAGGGACAATACCGACGAATACTTTTGAGACCTGGGCCTCCCCTCATTAGATGGGGAAGCGAAAACCCATTTAGAGTCATCAATTACGTTAGAGGAACTGCATCAGGCTGTCAAAGACACTCTGTCTGGAAAAAAGCCCAGGGCCAGACAGTTAAACCTCTAGGTATAATAAAAATTCAAAGATATACTATCCCCACATCTGCTTAATCTTTTTAACAATTTGAGAGCTAATCTTACACTAACTAGGACCCTATTGGAGGCACATATCACAGTGCTCCCCAAACCGGGTAAACCAGTCACATGTCCAGAGAATTTTAGACCAATCTCCCTGATAGACACTGACATGAAAATCCTGGCCAAGGTTCTAGCCAATAGGCTAAATAGGTAACTACCTATTTTGATTTTGAAGGATCAAGTGGGCTTTATTCCTGGCAGGGAAGCCCGAGCCAACACTATCAAACTCTTACAGCTTATAATTCACGATAAAATTACAGACACCCCGCTGGTCCTTATTGCGACCGACGCTGAAAAGGCCTTTGATAGGGTTAGATGGTCCTTCCTAAGTAGAGCAATGAAAGAAATGGGAATACCGGATCCCTTTTTGAACATGTGTATGGCCCTATACTACAACCCAAACGCCAGAATAAGAGTAAACGGTACCCTCTCTGAATCGTTTAATATTAACAACGGAACCAGGCAGGGGTGTCCTCTGTCCCCCTTGCTTTTTGCTATTTCCATCTAAATATTGGCTCAAAAAATCAGACGAAATAGGGAGATCAAAGGCATAGTGATAGGAGATACCGAATATAAGCAGGCTCTTTATGCTGACGACGCCTTGTTTTCTCTTACGGATCCGGTGAACTCAATACCAGAGCTTCTCATGGAACTAGATCGATATAGGAAGATATCTAATTTCCAATTAAATCTGACAAAATCGGAAATTTTAAATATAATAACTCACCCGACACACATACAATATTTATGAAACAAATATAATATCCCTATAGCCCAGCACAAATTGAAATATTTGGGGGTCTATCTAACTCCCTCTCTGTCAGATCTATTAAAATTTTATTTTATCACACTAAAAAATGAAATAGCACGGGATTTATTGATCTGGAGAAAAAAAAACTCTTGTGGCTAGGCAGAATCGGGGTTCTAAAAATGAATGTCCTCCCGAGAATATTATACCTTCTACAAACCTTACCTATCCCACTACACACGGGCTAAATTGACCAATTTCAAAAAAATATTCGACCAATATATTTGGGCAGGCTCCAGACCTAGAATAGAAAAGAAAAACATGTATCTACCTAGAGATGGAGGGGGATTGGGGGTCCCCTTCTTGCAGGCCTATAAATATGCAATCACACTCCAACACATAGTCGAATAGGCTCATAACACCAACAGTAAAGCATGGCTTAAAATTGACAGACAAATCTTTCGGCTAAAAAATGTAGCAACATTGGCATGGACTGTGCCTCAAAAGAGACCCAAAAATATGCATAAATATTTTGTCACAGCGGGCATCCTGGCAAAATGGGATAAACTTATGGCCACTAGCTCTCAAATATCATCTAAACACGCCCCTCTCACTCCAATCATTGAAAATGTGGATCTCCCATTCCACAGGTCGGAATTCACCATAGAAAAACACTATAGCTTGAGAACCGGATCCATCCAATACTCCGTAGAGAACGGCAAAATGAAATTGCAAGCAGCCTTGAAGGAGTCCCATGGGGAGATTTTCTCCTCATGGCTCCATTACCACCAACTTCTACACTTCATCTCCCACCACAAAAACAAAAAAGACTTAGGTAGGGAAACCACAGTTTTTGAAAAGCTATGCATCGCACCAATACCCCCTACACACCTTATATCCAAACTATACAAAATAATGATTTATCCAGACCCAACCTTACTCCCGTTATACACCCATTCTTGGGGCAGAGAACTCAATCAAAGTATTGAAGCAGAAACATGGCTTAAAGCCTTTAAGTTAACTAAGGGCTCCTCTGTCTCAGCGACAATCCAGGAAATTCACTTAAAATTCTTGTGTAGATGGTACCTAACCCCGGCACGACTGCGTAAGATATACCCTGCACTTAGCAGCTCCTGCTGGATGGGATGTGGAGGAGAGGGCTCTCTCCTTCATATCTGGTGGTCATGCTCAAAGCTGTGGAGGTTCTGGGCAGATAAATGAAGTTTCTGAGATTCTCTCTACTCAGATCACCTGCTCTCCAGAATACCTCCTCTTTATCTCTTTGCCCAAGTTGAAAGGCCTGGGAAAACAACCTCTGCTGCTGATCATGCTGACCACAGGTAAGAAACTCATCCTGAAATACTGGAAAACCCAAACAATCCCCTCGAAAGAGGAATGGAGATCGACGGTGTCAGACTTACTGACGCTTGAGAGATACCATTACCTAAAAACTCACAAATTATAGACCCATAATATGATGCTAGCAATTTTGAATAAAACAATTTAAAAATCAACCTAAGGTGGGGGGGGGGGGGGGAGATGGAGGAGTTAAACCTGTTTTGACCTCCCCCTTCTACTTGTTCTTCCCTTTTTCCCATACCATGAATAAATCCCTTTTTTTTCTTCTCTTCTTCCCTCTCTTCCATGTTCCTCCCTAAACTTGCTCTTCTCTCTTCCTACTGTCCCTCCTACACTTGCTTTCGCTAACTATATAATTATATTAGCTTGTCCCCTTTATAGGTACCCTATTTGGTCTTAGTAGCCCAATGCAAAGTCAGAAAGGTTAAAGGGACACTGTACCCAAATTTTTTCTTTTGTAATTCAGAAAGAGCACGCAATTTTAAGCAACTTTCTAATTTACTCCTATTATCAATTTTTCTTCGTTCTCTTGCTATCATTATTTGAAAAAGAAGGTATCTAAACTTTTTCAGTACTCTGGACAGCACTTTTTTTATTGGTGGATGAATTTATCCACCAATCAGCAAGGACAACACAGGTTGTTCACCAAAAATGGGCCAGCATCTAAACTTACATTCTTGCATTTCAAATAAAGATACAAAGAGAATGAAGAAAATTTGATAATAGGAGTAAATTAGAAAAGTTGCTTAAAATTTCATGCTCAATCTGAATCATGAAAGAAAATTTTTGGGTACAGTGTCCCTTTAAACATATAACATATGTCCCAGAGCCTAAGTAACTCAGCGCTAACAACATAAACTAGTGCTATAATAGTAATAATAACTACTGCAGCAGCAAGTTAGGTATAATGTTGCTGGACCATTAAATCTGCACCTGCTTGTGTTAATATCCACATTAGCCTATACCATGTCTGAACCACATTTCCCAAAGTTGTCCATCAGGGAAGGAATATAACCATCCAGAAACAGCTCAGTCCCAATTGAAAGCACCATCAAACAGTATACCTCGCATGGATCAAATAGCAAACTCCAAAGCCCAGGCATTGCAGTTTTTGCTATGCCTGTATAGCTCCACTTTTAAAGGCCACAATCTAAATCCTCATCTGCAATTGTACATGATAACTTCTTCTGAAAGCCCTCCGCAGGCCCCTTTCTTGAATGAACTCATCCATCATCAGATCAGGCCAACCATATTGCTTGCAGTGCAGCTCAGAAGGGTAAGGGTAATAAAGGGACTTTATTATTATTAGTATTCTTTATTTATAAAGTGCCAACAGATTCTGCAGCGCTGTCCAAGGGTACAACAGTGAAACAATACAATATAAGACAACATTTTAGAGACAAATACAGGGGGAATTGAGGGCCCAATTCCCATGGGAACTTACAATCTAGATGGCTATGAGGATGGGAAACAGGATGTGAGGACTGAAAAGGTTAGAATGATGTTAGTGAGGAGTTAGATGAGGGCAACTGTTGGTTAAGTGAAATTAATTTGTTAATGATTTGGGTGATAAGCTTCCCTGAACAAAAAAGGTTTTTAGGGAGCATTTAAAGGAGGACAGGTTAGCGGAAAGTCTGACAGCTCGAGGAAGTGTGTTCCAGAGGGTTGGTGCTGCACGAGTGAAGTCCTGTTGTCTAGCATTGGAGAAGGTGATGGTAGAGGAGGCAAGGACCAGGTCATTGTTGGATCTTAGGGGGCAGGTAGGGGGCAGGTAGGGTGGGGCTGCATTGGTGAGGGCTTTGTAGGTCAGGGTTAGAATTTTGAATTTAATTCTGCTGTGAATGGGTAGCCAGTGAAGGGACTCACAGAGCAGTGCAGCAGATACAGAGAGTCGAGAGAGGTGGATTAGCCTGGCAGATGCATTTAGGATGGATTGAAGGGGGAGAGGCAGGATAGAGGGACACCAGTTAGTAGGTTATTACAGTAGCCAAGTCAGGAAATAACCAGGTAGTGTATTAGCTGCTTAATAGTTTCAGCGCTCAGAAATGGACGAACTTTGGAGATATATTGCTTAAGTGGTTGCGGCAGGATGAAGAGAGCAATTTGATGTGAGGAATGAAGGACAGATTTGAGTCAAGTGTGACTCCAAGGCAGTGGACTTGGGGTGATGGGGAGATAGTGGTGCCACCAAGAGTGAGGGAAAAATTAGAAACTGGAGTAGAATTAGAGAGGGGATTAGAAGTAGTTTGGTCTTGGACATGTTTATTTTTAGGTGGTGAGAGGCCATCCAGGAGGAATTGCCAGATAAGCAGTCGCTGATGTGAGAATTGGCAGAAGGGAGGAGTGCTAGGGTGGATAGGTAGATCTAGGTATCATCAGCATAGAGGTGATAGTTGAAGCCATAGCTGTTGATAAGTTTACCCAGTGAAGAAGTGTAAATAGAGAAAAGAAGAGGACCCAGAACATATCCTTGAGGTACTCCAACAGACAGAGGCAATGGAGAGGAGGAGTCACCAGCAAAAGAGACAGAGAAGGATCTGTTTGAGATATTATTGAATCCAGGAGAGGGCAGTGCCACAGAGTCCAAGAGAGCTGAGAGTTCATAGTAGGAGGGGATGGTCAACAGTGTCAAAGGGACCAGAGAGGTCAAGTAAGATGAGTAATAGCCATTGTTTTTAGCAGAAAGGAGATCGTTAGTAACCTTGTTGAGGGCAGTGTCAGTTGAGTGTTGGGGACGGAAGCCAGATTGCAGGGGGTCAAGCAGTGAGTTAGAGGACAGGAAGTGGGTTAGGCAATCAAAACTTGCATTCAATCTTTAGTGTGCAGCGGATGATGGCATGAAGGGGACCTCAACATCGGACCGATGGACCTCCGCCTCTGCGCATCCACCAATCACTCCGCCTCTACCATGAAGATAGAAGATGCCGAATCGGGGGTGGATGTAGATGTTTCACTGCTGAGAAGAAGATGGATATCCGGACTTCATCAATCGTCAGTACCGATTTTGGGTTAGTGTTATTTTTTTTTTTTGGAGGGGTGTTTTTTTTTAAGAATAGGGATTTTTTTTTTTTTTGGGCTGAAAAAGAGCTGAATGTCCTTTTAATGGCAATGACCATACAAATGCCCTTTACAGGGCAATATGTATATTAGTTTTTTGTTTTCTTTAGTTAGGATTTTTTTTGGGGGGTTGGGGGTTGTAATGTTAGGGGGTATTTGGTTTAATTTATTGGCAAAAGAGCTGTTAACTTTAGGGCAATCTCCTACAAAGGCCCTTTTAAGGGCTATTGGTAGTTTATTATAGATTAGGTTTTTTTTGTTTTGCTTTGTTTTTGTTTTTTAGTTAAAGCTTAGCTTTTATTTTTATTTCACACATAAGTTTGTATTTATTTTAACTAGGTAGTTAGTAAATAGTAATATTGTAAGTAGCTTAGGTTTTATTTTCATTTCACAGGTAGGTTTGTATTTATTTTAACTAGGTAGTTACTAATATTGTAACTTTAATTTAGCTCTATTTTAATTATGTTAATGTTAGGGGGTGTTAGGTTTAGGAGTTAATACTTTAATTTAGGTAGTTGCGATGTGGGGGGACAGTGGTTTAGAGGTTAATATTTTAATTTAGTGCTTGCAATGTGGGGTGGTGGTGTTTTAGGGGTTAATAGTTTTATTAAGGGAGTTGCGATGTGGGGGTATGGCGGTTTAGGGGTTAATAGGTTTATGTAGTGTTGTTGATGTGGGGGGGGGGTGGCAGTTTAGGGGTTAATAGGTTTATTTAGTGTTGGCGATGTGGGGGGTGGCAGTTTAGGGATTAATAGGTTTATTTAGTGTTGGCGATGTGGGGGGAAGGCAGTTTAGCGGTAAATAGTTATATTTAGGGAGTTGCGATGTGGGGGGATGGTGGTTTAGGGATTAATAGGTTTATTTAGTGTTGGCGATGTGGGGGGACAGCGGTTTAGGAGCTAATAGCTTTATTTAGTGTTGGCAATGTGGGGGGATGGCGGTTTAAAAAGTTAATAGGTTTATTTAGAGTTGGCAATGTGGCGGGATGGTTGTTCATCTGAATCTGCCAAAATTCATCCGAAAACTAAATTTGGCCGAAATGAATTGCACATGTCTAATCAATACCACACAGTAAAATTAGATAACAAGGAAGCTAAGGGAAGGTATTTCCACGTAGGATTTTTTTTAAACATTCTGGCCTGATAACATCAATACAGTGCATGTCATTAAGAACATATCAGCAAAATCTTTGCCAGTATTAAAACTGTAAAGAATATTGGTCCTATGATGCATGATGAGCAATGTAACATTCACAGCACAACTGGTGTCAGGTGTGAAAAATATATTGGTTAATGCACTCTTAGGGCTAAATGGGATATGCTTTGGAAGGTGGCGCATAATTCTAATAGATTTGGGCAAGACTGTCCATCCTACCAGGCAGGTTGCAGATAAGAAAGATTGAACAGTTATTGAACGAGTTGATGATATTTGGTGGCATGAGTGGGAACACACATGGGAACACACATTTGGGCAGTAAATAACGCTGATTACTTAACTGCTTGGTATTTTTGCAGCATTTAGGATTGATGAAGTAGTCGCTAAAACTAAATTTGATGTAATGGGGTGGTTTTTATTCCAGCATGTTTGCTTGCTTCAAAAATCAGTTTTGGTTTATATTAAACATATTAAAACAGACTGAAAAGGTAAAGGGGAATGGATAGCTATATTCTGTAGATGGAAGGTTATGTCAATCAGCCACATCAGCAGTGCAAAATGGGGTTGTGCTGGCTCTAATTAAAACAAAAGGCAGATGAAAATCATATAACTATGAAACCTTTGGGGCGCGATCCGATATAGATCGTAGTTTGCGGCGCAAGCGAGGGAACCGCCGTCAGATGCTAACGTGCCGTAAGTCTGACAAACCAGCGATGTCCAGAAATCTGCGCAAGTACAAATTTCTGGCGTCGCCAGTGACTTGCGGCACGTTAGAAACTGCCGGCGCCTACAAAACCTGACTAAAGTCTAAATCACCCGCACTGTCTAACACGCCTCCCTAACATAGCCCGCACTGTCTAACACGCCTCCCTAACATAGCCCGACACGTCTAACCCTCTATCCGCTATCCCCCCTCACTAGCCTAACAATAAAATATGTATTAACCCCTTAACCGCCGCTACCTAATAAAGTTATTAACCCCTAAACCGGCGCCAGCTATATTAAATCTATAACCCCCTAAAGTGAGCCCCTAACACCGCCGCCATCTACCTTACCTACCCCCTAAAGTGAGCCCCTACCACGCCGCTATCTATTTTAAAATTATTAACCCCTAATCTAATCCCCCTACCCTGCCGCCATCTATATTAAATTATTCAACCCCTAAAATACTAAACTATCCCTACCACTAAACCTAAGTCTAACCCTACAAATAGCCCTGAAAAGGGCTTTTTGCGTGGCATTGCCCCAAATTAACAGCTCTTTTGACAGCCCTTAAAACGGCTTTTTGCGGGGCATGCCCCAAAGTAACAGCTCTTTTGCCAGCCCTTAAAAGGGCTTTTGGCGGGGCTTTGTCACAAAGTAAACTGCTCTTTTGCCTACAATCTACATCCCCCTACACCGCGGCCACCTATAATAAATGTATTAACCCCTAATCTAATCCCCCTACACCGCCGCCAGCTATATTAACTATATTAACCCTAATTATATTAGGGTTCATATAGTTAATATAGTTACTATATTATATATATATTAAGTATAATAACTCTATCTAACTCTAACATCCTAACTAAACTCTTATTAAAATAAATCTAATATTAATATTATTAATTAAAATATTCCTATTTAAATCTAAATACTTACCTATAAAATAAACCCTAAGATAGCTACAATATAATTAATAATTATATTATAGCTATGTTAGGGTTTATATTTATTTTACAGGTAAATTGTTAATTATTTTAACTAGGTATAATAGCTATTAAATAGTTATTACCTATTTAATAGCTACCTAGTTAAAATAATTACCCAATTACCTGTAAAATAAATCCTAACCTAAGTTACAAATACACCTACACTATCAATAAATTAAATAAACTACAAATATCTATCTAAAAATACAATTAAATAAACTAAACTAAATTACAAAAAAAAAAAACACTAAATTACAAAAAATAAAAAAAAGATTACAAGATTTTTAAGCTAATTACACCTATTCTAAGCCCCCTAATAAAATAATAAAGCCCCCCAAAATAAAAAAATTCCCTACCCTATTCTAAATTAAAAATAGTTCAAAGCTCTTTTACCTTATCAGCCCTTAAAAGGGCCTTTTGTGGGGGCATGCCCCAAAGAAAACTGCTCTTTTGCCTGCAAAAAAAACACAATACCACCCCCCAACATTACAACCCACCACCCACATACCCCTAATCTAACCCAAACCCCCCTTAAATAAACCTAACACTACCCCCCTGAAGATCTCCCTACTTTGTATTCACCCAGCCGGGCCGAACCGATCCAGGCGATGTGTTCCAGCAAGCGGCAGTGAAGTCTTCCTCCATCCGGGTGATGTCTTGAAGCAAGAGGCAGAGAGTCTTCTTCCATCAGCAACGTTTTCAAGCAAATCGGCATCTTCAATCTTCTTACTTCGCTCCTCCGCCGCGGAGCATCCTTCCGGCACGACGACTTCCCGACGAATGAGGTTCCTTTAAATGACGTCATCCAAGATGGCGTCCGCCGAATTCCGATTGGCTGATAGGATTCTATCAGCCAATCGGAATTAAGGTAGAAAAATCTGATTGGCTGATTGAATCAGCCAATCAGATTCAAGTTCAATCCGATTGGCTGAACCAATCAGCCAATCGGATTGAACTTGAATCTGATTGGCTGATTCAATCAGCCAATCAGATTTTTTTAACTTAATTCCGATTGGCTGATAGAATCCTATCAGCCAATCGGAATTCGGCGGACGCCATCTTGGATTACGTCATTTAAAGGTACCTCATTCGTCGTTCAGTTGTCGGCCGGGGCGGAGCGAAGAAAGAAGATTGAAGATGCCGCTTCATGGAAGATGCTGCCGGAAGGAAGAAGACTTTGCTGCCGCTTGGAGGAAGACGTCGCCGGAGGAAGAATTCTTCTTTGCCGCTTGGAGCAAGACATCGCCGGAGGAAGAATTCTTCTTTGCCGCTTGGAGCAAGACATCGCCCGGATCGGATGAGGAGTTAGGCCCGGTGTGGTGAAGACAAGGTAGGGATATCTTCAGGGGGGTAGTGTTAGGCTTTTTTAAGGGGGGTTTGGGTGGGTTTAGAATAGGGGTATGTGGGTGGTGGGTTGTAATGGGGGGGGGTATTGTATATGTTTTTAAATGCAAAAGAGCTGAATTCTTTGGGGCATGCCCCACAAAAGGCCCTTTTAAGGGCTGGTAAGGTAAAGAGCTTTGAACTTTTTTTTAATTTAGAATAGGGCAGGGATTTTTTTTTTATTTTGGGGGGCTTTATTATTTTATTAGGGGGCTTAGAATAGGTGTAATTAGCTAAAAAATCTTGTAATCTTTTTTTTATTTTTTGTAATTTAGTGTTTGTTTTTTTTGTAATTTAGTTTAGTTAATTTAATTGTATTTTTAGATAGATATTTGAAGTTTATTTAATTGATTGATAGTGTAGGTGTATTTGTAACTTAGGTTAGGATTTATTTTACAGGTAATTGGGTAATTATTTTAACTAGGTAGCTCTTAAATAGGTAATAACTATTTAATAGCTATTATACCTAGTTAAAATAATTAACAATTTACCTGTAAAATAAATATTAACCCTAACATAGCTACAATGTAATTATTAATTATATTGTAGCTATCTTAGGGTTTATTTTATAGGTAAGTATTTAGATTAAATTAGGAATATTTTAGTTTATAAATGAATTAGATTAATTTAATATAAATTTAGTTAGGGGTGTTAGGGTTAGATAGAGTTAATATAGTTAATATAAATACTATAGTAACTATATTAACTATATTAACCCTAATATAATTAGGGTTAATATAGTTATTATATATAATGTAATACCTATATTAGCTATAATATACTTAGGGTTAATATAGATAACATAGCTGGCGGCGGGGTAGGTAGATTAAATTAGGGGTTAATCATTTTAATAGAGATGGCGGCAGTGTAAGGGGCTTACATTAGGGGTTAATAATATTAATATAGCTGACGGCAGTATAGGGGGATTAGATTAGGGGTTAATATTTGTTATATAGGTGGCGGCGGTGTAAGGGGTCAGATTAGGGGATAGATAAGGTAGATGACAGCGGTGTAAGGGGTTCACATTAGGGGATAGATAAGGTAGATGACAGCGGTGTAAGGGGTTCACATTAGGCGATAGATAAGGTAGATGGCGGCGGTTTTAGGGGCTCACAGTAGGGGGTTAGTTTATGTAGATGGTGGGGGGGTCCGGGAGCGGCGGTTTAGGGGTTAATAACTTTATTAGGGATTTTGGGGGTGGGGGGGATCGCGGTTGACAGGTAGATAGACATTGCGTATGCGTTAGGTGTTAGGTTTTATTTAGCAGATCGCGGGTGACAGGTAGATAGACATTGCGCATGCGTTAGGTGTTAGGTTTATTTTCTAGTTAGTTTAGGGAGTTACGGGGCTCCAATAGTCAGCGTAAGGCTTCTTACGGCTGCTTTTTGTGGCGAGGTGAAAATGGAGTAAGATTTCTCCATTTTCGCCACGTAAGTCCTTACGCTGCATATTGGATACCAAACTGCGCTGGTTTGGTATACCTGCCTATAGCCCAAAAAACTACGGGCGACGGCAGAAATATACGGGCGTAACTTCTAGGTTACGCCGTATATAGGATACCAAACCAGCGCAAATATTGGCGTCGCCGGCTTTTGCGGGCGACGATTTTTATCGGATCGACCCCTTGACATTTAATATGGGTAAAAAAAAAAAAGGTTTTCTTTTTACATGACAACTTTTTTGATATTTGTTTTTAAAATTTTCAGATTAAAACTGAAGGGTAATCTGCGTTTGGATAGTCAACTATTATTAAATTCATTGGCCATTTGTAAAAGTTGCAATAGTGAAAAAGGGTCGGTCTTACTCTTACTCCATCTCCTAAATATATCTGATTGAAGTAATCAAGGAAGACATAAGATGGCTACTAACAAAATGGCCATAGTTAAGAATAATTTCATCACTTATAATATCTAGTTTGCACTGGAGAGGAGTGAAGTTACAGAAGGGGTTACAGAGCAATTAAGAGCATAAACAGGGTAGTAATACAGTTTATTCTCCTGTTTAACAAAGGTCTGTCGGAGCTGATCCGACAGTGTGGATAAGATACGACAGACCTTGCTGAATGCGGAGAGCAATACGCTCTCCGTATTAAGCATTGCACCAGCAGGGGGTGTCAATCAACCTGATCATACTCGATCGGGTTGAATTGCGGCGATGTCTGTCCGCCTGCTCAGAGCAGGCGGACAGGTTATGGAGCAGCGGTCTAAAGACCGCTACTTCATAACTAATGTTTCTGGTGAGCCTGCAGGCTCGCCAGAAACACAGGCCCTCAAGCTCCATACAGAGCTTGATAAATGGGCCCCTCACACAGGTAACTCTGGGAACACACAGGGTAGTGAGGCATAAGTGGATAAAGGCAGAAAGTGAGGATGCAGATCAGACAGGGTTTATCTATCTTAAATTATCACATACTTTTTTTCTGGATAACCTCCTGAAAAGTGATATGGTGAGTTGAAGTCACACAATCCTTTTATATGTTTTGGGAGGTTGCTTTGCTTTTCAGGTGGCAGTAAAAAAAGTCCACTCCCACCTATGCTATGTGAACCCCTCTGTCTGACCCTTCACCCTTGCAGCCACCAATTACTACAACTATTAAAAAAGAAGAAAGGCCAGCGACATTTACAGATTAACCTATAATTTCCACCTGCAATATGGGAGCCTGGGTTGGTCCAGATTTGCAGAATTATCACAATCTGATAGGTGGGAAAGTGCAGGGCTTTCCCTCAAGAAAATGTTTAGCAGCATTTGCCAGTTATTGGGGGCATAATGAAGAGACTCATTACCTTTAAATTGATTTTCTTATTTGGTTAATAAGAGTGACCTTTAATTTGCCCATATAACAGTTGTCATATTTTTATTTTGGAATCTATCACAAGGTGTAAACCACAAGGAGAGAAAAAGCCGGTATACACTGTAGGCGACACCGGAACTCTGTAACATGGGACTGCTGTATGGCTCCTCTGTTGTATATCCTCACAGTAGTTACTCTAATCACTACCAGTCTAAATCCTTCAGAATATACATTTGTTTTCTTTTTAAAATGTGTTATAATAAATGCTAGAAGAAGCTATCTGGAGACCCTGAGGTTCTGAAGAATGTGAGCACTTCTATCCACTGTATAAAGAATTGTAATGGGGGGGGCGGAGCCAACAGCCGAAGCAGCCAGACGTGCCATAACAGAGCTCCTAAAGTTTGATCAATAAGATATATATTTATGGCACGTTTGGCATTAATTTACTCTTTTACCTAGCTCCTCATATGTACTAGAGCAGAAGCTACATGATTTGAGATATCAGTACATAGCGAGCCATACCATAACTACATAAGGGCCTCCAGCTTAATGAGACCACGACAACGAGGAGGTCGCCATTACTGAAGATATCTACGCATCTTCTCATCAGATAGCGATAAGGCTCCTACATTATTACTTCACAATGGAAAGACAAATCCTTTTGGCACTGCATCAACTTATGCGCTTTATGGACATACATCACCAAGCGCTTGCTGCAGACTAGAGAGCAGTTAGAAGCCCATCTCTACCTACCGTATTACCAGAGGAAGTCAGGGAAGTAACCAGTAAGAGTGAACCAGACTTACCGCAACGCAACGAAGATCTACCCCAAGAATTGGAGGAGTCATGTCGGGCGAGCCAGATTGACACAGGAAGCCTCAGTATTGATACAGTAGAGCAGACAGGCATGGGGAAACTGAACGGTGCCTTGCTGCCTTCTTGTCTGCCCACGGGACCGGGGCAGCCATTAACAGAGCATCTGGAGTTTCCCCAGATATCGCGATGCAGACCGATCCAAGTTTACAGCGATGCAGACCGATCCAAGTTTACACCTCACGTCCGAAGGCTAGCATCTCCTCTTGCGCTATGAACGCTGGAACTCTGTTCACGGATGCATCGCAGTGCAGAAGTAAATGGGGTGCAGTGCATTTCGGTTGTCCTACGGCTCACGAGGCTATGAATGGCACACTCACTAATGTGAGCTTTGCTCTTTATTGCCTTCAGAGCAGTGGGGATATATTTTTGAAGCCCACTGAAGCTACCATCCAACACCGGGGACATAAAGTACAGAATTTGATGATCCGTGTACCAGAAGTACCCCGAGTTGGAGTGGGGTAAATCTATATTGACAGCTTCACTACCGCAGGTGCCCAACTCTTGCTGGTTCATTATAAGACTCACAACAATAATACGGTCTCCTCTGGGGCTAATGTTAAATTCCTGCGAGACTCTTTTTTTTATTTGATGTTTTATTGCCATCCCTTCAGTATCTAAGCAGGTTTAACCTCACTTTGTGTAATTTTTGTGATGCCCTTCCCCTGCAATAAATGGTTGTTAATCATCATATAGTAGCTCAGTACAGAGTGACTTCCTTACCCCACCGGAATGTCCATAGTCAGTTTCTAACAGTTAGATATACTTGTTACTTAACTCTCAGGTATATATTTCATGGCCTATTTTGTCACCATATGATGTTATAAATTTTATAAGGCAAGTCTTAAATACTAGTTTGCAGCAATCTGGACAGTGTACACTGTTCTGAACACTAAGTTACTTTGCTCAGACTGCGAGCTCACAACGTTCTTCCTGTTTACATAATTATGCAACCAGTAGTTATTATTGTAATGCCTATATATATATGATGTTTCTACTGTTGATTAACTGTTTAATGAGATTCAAGGTACGTTTTAGCTGCAATGGTCTATTATTGTGTGTTGTTGTTATGCTAATTTACTCAAGTTCTCATTTACTTTATTTAACTATATCGAGCTACATTCCAGAATACTTTTCTTTATAATATTGTTCTGATCTTATATTGTTATATGCATACATTGTTATGTAATTGACCTGCGCTATTTGACAATTCTACTTTTTGCAAGAGACATATTGTATGTGGAAGAAACATATACTCCTTTCCACCTATATAGCTGTTTACTTAATGTTTGTACTGATTCTTTTTTACCTTTTTTATTTTAAAAAAAAAAAAAATGGCTTAGTTTGTCCTTATTAGTTAACATCCCACTGGCTCAGTTAGATTTATACCAAGACTTGTGATGATAAGTTGTAATATATTTACGTAAGTGACGCAAAAAGCTAAACACCTACGCTAATTCCTAACTTATAGCTCTAATAAGTAACCGAGATTAGCCTATTAAACATAAAGCGGCTCGTGTTTCTTCACTGTTAGTTGAGGGCTCATTTCTATTGGAACTTGCTGACTAGATGTCTCTCTGTCCTTTGGTGTTTGACGTTTTAATTATAGTACATATTCCTTACCTACAGCCGATTAGAACATGAATAGTAGTCGCATGCCAGTACGAAGGCAAAGCATGTTATAAACTACTCTAACTGCTGCTATATATTAAATGCTTAGTTTGACTCATTGGAGAGTTACATTTTTGAGGGTTACACAGCCTCCTAATTACAGGTTCTCTTTTCTAAGTTGGCTTCCTAGCTTCAAAATGACTTGCTTTCAGACATGTGTATTTTTCTCAGGAAGTTACCCTTATTTCTGTATCTACCTTAGTTAAGATTTACGCACGATGTATATAAAGAATAAGTTTATACTGTAGTATGCATTAAAGCTCTGAGCCCTTTGTATATTCCCATATTTGATATGCTACCTAGCTCTGCCCTCCCACCCCCCCCATTATAATCTTTACTGTTGAGTATTGTATTTTGAATTTATAATAGCCCAGTCCCCCTCCTTATTGTTTCATTGAGCAGCTCTTGTCTGCTGATATCCCCCCCCCATATCCAAGCTTATAGGCCCAAGAGTGGCCACTCCAAAAGCCAACTTCCTCATTATTGTTTATTTCAGTCTTCAAAGGTCCAAAAGTGACCCCTAATGTCAAAGAGGAACTAACTGTGGACATAAAATATCAGAAAATGAGAAATCATTTTGGTAACTTTGGAGTCTAACTTTTATTAATGTCTTGTCAACCCTTATGTCTGGGTCCTTATCCTATATTTATATAGATTGTTTTATGATACCAAGACCCCACTGCTGGACGTCATAATTTGTTCTTGACTAAATGTCTTTCTTTATTATATCTAAAGTTACTTGGAAACTGTGTTTATACAAACAAATTGTTATCCCTGCGTGGATATTGATATTATACATGTTTATATCTACTTTTCTCAATAAAAAATCTTTATTTGAAAAAAGAATTGTAATGGAAGAGTTGCTAAACAATGATGTGTTGTTTCCATTTTTTCTTTTGAGGATTCTAATCACCATTGAAGAGAACAAAATAAACAACGTTTGATTTAACCTTTACATTAGTTTGGCAACCATATTTGTGCACTGTGTGTATACTTTAACACTGTTTTTTGCTTGTTTTATGTTTTCATTTTGGAACAAAAAGGGTGACAACAAAAGGTTTAAACTAAGGAGGCATGATGATTTTAGTTAGTATGCATACCAGACGAGTTGGTTCTCCAACACTTATAGAGCCTTAACCCTTTGAGTGCTAAGCACTTTCCCACCTGGGTGCTAAGCTTTTTTAAGTTTTTGTTTTTATTTTTTGAAAAACATTTTTTTAACTTTTTTTTTTAGATCCCCAAGACTTACACTGTTGGAAAGGTTAGGCTTTCCAACAGTGGATCTTGGGGGTCTGTAGCTGCTTAGATGCCTAAGATACAGGCTTCTAAGCAGCATGCCCCCTGCTCCTATACTTAACATTACATAAAGTTGCGCATTGACGTCATCACGTAATTGCGCGTGACGTCACCACGCATAACATGAAGCCCCGGTGATGCCTGTCACTATGCAGGGTAGGAGCGGGTGGGAGCCCCCAGATCTCCTTCAAGGTGGGAGAGTGCTAGCGACGGCTCTGAGGCGTCGTTAGCACCAGAGTGGGAAACTCTGCGACGGCTCAGAGCCGTCGTTAGCACTCAAGGGGTTAAATAATGAAAGAGGTTGGATAGTTACCAAGCTATTAGAACAGACAGTTAGAGCTTGCATCTATTGAGTCGTTAAAAATGGAGCCGTAGGCTACCGAAGCGGCCGACAGCTAAAAGTAATTTATGGCTCCATTTTAGTACCAGTTTTGCGCATTACGTGCAGTCGCTCTTTTCGTGTAGCTGTAAGTTAACGTTGTGTTAACACCTCCATCTGACGTCGGATTTCTTGAAAATCAATTTGTTGCTAAGGTAACCCGACCTTACGCTATAAAATTTACGCTTAACGTCCATGCTCCTTACTTGTGATCACCTCTCAAGAAAAATAAAGAAAGTTCATGTACAATTATTCAAATACTTGTGATCACCTCTCAAGAAAAATAAAGAAAGTTCATGTACAATTATTCAAATAAAATACAAAGTGATATAAAATATCACTTTGTATTTTATTTGAATAATTGTACATGAACTTTCTTGGATTATAAAGAAAAATTTTTTTATATACTGAAGTCTCCTGTTTCTTACTGAGGTTCCTGGAATAAGACCACAACCTAGGATTTTATGTGCGCTGGGCCACCACAATAGACCCAGCCTGCTTCATAGCACTATAGTGTGCTTTAGGCCATGTGAGTATCCATTTTTTTGGTAGCTACCAGTGGGTGCCCATTTGAATGATTGATCTGCACTAGGAGTCGCCCTCTTCCTTCTTTTCAATATTCTATGCAATTGTAAGATGCACACTCAAATACCTAAAGACAAAAATAACAATAATAATAATAATAAGAAGAACTTATCATCAACCTCTAACTATTTTTTAGCTAGCATTTGATCCTTACTTTAGTATGTTCTAGAATTTCGAGCCCAACTATTAAATCTCTAGCTAGGGGTTATAACATAACATAGAATAATACACATAGTATGACATTTTAAGCACACAACACTATGCATCCAGGGCCTCAGAGAACAGGCCACTTCCTATCCCTAGCAATGCGTATTAGATAGGCTGGTTTGTTTATCTATAAATCCCTTGATAGCAGCCTCAGCGTCTACAGTTATTCCCTTGGAACTTTCCTTTGCCCAGCCGGCAGAATACATCATCAAGGGCCGCGAGGTTGGAGGCATTGACAGACACAGCGACTGTCCCAGTGTCTAATTCTATCCCAGTTCAAAGCGCCATTAATGTAGCGCAACCCCCAACAGCAAAGTTAGTGCAGACGATTTACACCTGCACCTTCACCTTCTTGCAAGTGACCCCCCGGGATGAAGATATTCTCTACAACTGCATATGCAAGAAAAAGTCTTGTGAAGAATAAGCCAGAAAGCCCAATACCTCCAAGGTAGCAGATCACAAAACTGTATATAAATTTGTGCAGCAGGAGCGCCTCAGCCCAATCCTGCTCCACCAACCAAGTGTCAGGGTATCTATGTACAGACGAACAGCAGGCTCGCCAAACCAGGAGTCCGCGTCCTCCTCATGCACCCTTAAATTATAGAGTTCTCTTATAGTGCTACTGCACCTTTCCCCGGGAAATATCTTGGGTATAGCAGAGGAGTTTTAATCACCCAAAGGCTTAACTAGCACCAACAGTTAATGTCATGGAGCTTCTCATGTACTCCCCTCCTCCTGCCACACTTGCGAAAATGTTTCTCAAATAAAAAAATATACAATACCCATGGGGGGGTCTGACCTGGCATAGATGCACATCTAGTCTTAGCGCTCCGCTACAGCGCTCTTTGCCGGGTCTGGGAGATACAAGCGGTGTATACAAATAGCTGCGGCGTTCCCGGATTTTCCACACGGCTTGTCTCCAGGTTTCCCCGGGCAGCTCCTAAAAGTATACCCAGGGCCGGTAGGGCTGCATCACCTTCTAAGGAGCTCTTGATGGATTAATTCACTAGCCACCGGAAATGCTGGGGATTTATGTCCAGCTGCTGTATGTCTCAATCATGCAGGACGGACTCTTTCCTTATTTACTTCAGCCCCAGTCACGGTCGGCAGCTCCTTCTTGGTGAACACAGTAGCTTGTAAGAAAAAGATTAAAATTGGTACTGCAGTGCAGTCACAGCCACAACGGCTTACAGCAGACTTCAAACTCTTGTGCAGGTAATAGTCCTGTAGAGTGCCACACTCGAAAACCTCAGCAAGCTTTCCCAGGTAAGTAGCAGAGAGCGGGGAGCAGATAGTAAGGCGTCCTCACACTACACCTGCGTACAGGTACAATGCAACACTCCTCCCCCAACGGAAGTCGCCAGGATCTTGTACTTCCTATGGAGGTGCACTACAGAATACTTTATGGAAACTCGCTGTTGTTTTGGTGTCCGTGACTATTTAGTACTTGCTATTTTCTCAACACTTCCTTTGTATGATTTAATATCATATCCTTTATTGTACACTGTGTTTATTTTCTCATATTTATTTATGTTTAAATAGTGGCAAAACATTTTTTAAATTTATTTTGTTAGGAAATCATAACATCCCCAAATAAATATTTGCATTATATAAATATGTGACTGCAAATGTATATATAAATATCAACACCCCATTAGTGTGTCTCTATAGGACAAGGGGTTAAGTTTATTCGGTAGTTAAAACCACTTAAAGAAAACTTAGGGTACCAAACACAGGAGCGCACCATAACAAAGCAAATCCAAATGTGATAAGCAAAACAAATACAACTCACTTGCAGTCCATGTCAAGTTTTAGGATAATTTTCCTGGGGGGGCGAGCAAATCTATGCTCAGTTGTGGAAGCTTGTACTTTCCATTACCTGGCGACTCATGCCGAGACCCTGTATCCTCTTTAAGATGTCTCGACCCATAGGGCTGGTAACCTCTTGCATGCAACTAAGACTACGTCAGGGAAGCCAAAATGCATCAGGCGCTGTATATGCTGAATTTTAATGGAATTATCTGCTATGTATTACATTTTTGAATAAAGAACTATGGTTTTATGAAGACCGGTGCTCCGGAATTGCTTGCTTGTGTGCAATTGTATATATAATTAGGCTGACCATATTGCCGCTTTAAAAAGGGACACATATGAAAAATACATATGTCAGGGCTGTTTTCAGGGCTGTTTAAAGAAATGGTTTTGTATTAGAACCCTCACATATGTATTTTTCTTTTTTTTTTTTTCCAAATCTTTTTTTTATTTTCAACAAGAGTGTACAAACAACAGTACAATCTAAGCGTACTACATATACAGGTAACATGTACATCAATGGGTAAGTATCAATTCACAGCAAGTATTAATGTCATAACAAAAATGGCTTAGTAATGCGGATTCCGGCTCTCCTCAACACACAAAGAGGAGCCAGCTAGAGCCGGATACCCTAGCATAAATGAGGGGGGGGGGGTGAGAAAAGGGGGGGAATGAGGGAGGGGACATCTTAAGGGGCGAATTCGCCATAGTATATAAGGATCACTCCTGCTATGATAGGGAATGGGTCAGAAAGAGAGTGAGGGCCTTGTTTCCTACTCTCAGGTAAAAGCTTTCTATTTATGCCTCAAAGCTCGGGAGCCAATGGGTATTAAATATGTCCTTCCAATCTGACCAGATTAATTCAAAAAAGTCTAACTTGTCTCTAGTGTAGTATATGTTTTTTTCCATTGAGTAAATGTAGGCCATCAGGGAAACTACGTCCGACCAAGCGGGGGGACTGGTTCTTTTCCAGGCCCTAGCTATTGAAAGCTTAACAGCAGAGAATAGATAAATGCATAGTGTACCCTGGTGTCTAGGTAGTTTGTGTGTACCTAAATGAAAAAGGGCCACCCCAGGGGTCTTGAGGATGTGTATTCCCATGCTTGCTAATGTAGTGAAGCTTTGATTCCATAGCGATTGGAGTTTGGGGCAATGCCACCAGATGTGGAGCATGTCACCATTATGGGCGCACTCCCTCCAGCAGGCCGCAGAGGCTGCAGGGAAGAGCGCGGCCAACCTGGTAGGCACATAGTACCAATGCATGAGAAGCTTGATGTACGTTTCGTATATATTGACACAGTGCAATACCTTTTTTGTAAGGAGGAGTGTGCGATGCCACTCCTCTACTGGGATTGATATGTTCAGCTTCTGCTCCCATTTAAGGATGTGAGGGGCCCTATCCACAGGAGCCGCACCCTCCATAAGCGTATAGTGTAGTGATAACGGTTTTCCTTATCGACGGCCTTGTTGCCACCTGGTCTCCCAAATAGTTAGCCGACGAGAAGAGGAGGGTTTGAAGCCCCATCTGGAGAGTAAGCTTATCACTCTCATATATTCAAAGGCCATATATGATGGCATCGGCATGGGGTTATCAGTGTGGGCTAGGTCCACGTAAGCTCCCTGGGAAGTCGAGGACCATAAGTCCGCGACTTTACTGAAGCCTAATTTAGCCCAGGTGCCTGGGTGTGAGTCAGGGAGGCCCGAGAGGAGCCCAGTTAGGGCAGTTATAGGGGAAGGGTGAGGAGCTATTTGTTTATAATGGCGTATCTGATCCCAGACTGCAAGGCATTCTTTTACCACCTGGTTTGTTATGCAAATGAGTCTCCTGCATTGAGGAGGTGTCCAAATTAGATCCCTTAATGACAGCTCAAATGGTAGTGACGCCTGTTCTAAGTTTCTCCATCTGTCATGGAGCCAATTACGGTCCACTGGGAAATATGTGTGAGCATTGCCGCCTCATAATACCTAGATATGGACGGGGAGGCCACCCCCCCATCCATTCTGGAATACTGCAAGTGTCTATGAGCGACACGGGGGGGTTTACCCCACCAAATATATTTGGTGCATGCGCTCGGGAATTGTAGAATGAGAGAGCGAGGGATTCTGAGTGGGAGGCATCTGAAAACATACGTGAGTTTAGGGAGGAAGCTCATTTTAAGGGCGGCAATACGACCTAGCCACGAGACCGTTTTAAAATCCCACCTCCGGCCTAAGGATCTGAGTTCCGAAAGGAGAGGCTTATAATTGTCTTCTAGAGTCTGGGAAAGGGAGTTAGAAATTTTGACTCCAAGGTGAGATACGTGGGAGTTATTGACTACAAATTTATGTTTGTTATGTATATGTGTGGAAATATCCTCCGAAAAACCCTGCAAGTAGATTTCTGATTTAGTCTGATTTAACTTATAGAAAGAGAGGGTGCTAAAAGTCTCAAGCAAGGATAAGAGTTTGGGTATAGTTTGTACAGGTTTAGAGGTGAAGATAGTAGTGTCATCTGCAAATAGGGCCACCTTGTGGGTCGTGCCATGTAAAGTAATTCCCACTATGTCTTTATCTTTTCTAATAGCTGCGGCAAGGGGCTCGATGGCCAGGGCAAAAAGGATGGGGGAGAGAGGGCACCCTTGTCGTGTACCATTCGAGATGGGGAAAGATGGTGAGCAAAACCCAAGGCCCCTGACCGAGGCCGTGGGGTCTGAGTATAAGGCTTTTATTGCGAGTATAACTTGCGCTGGGAACTGAAAGGCCTCTAGGACGTTCCATAAATAGTCCCAACGGACCCGGTCAAAGGCCTTTTCCGCGTCAAGAGAGAGGATGGCCAGGGGTTTATTCAATCTCTGAGCTTCCCATAGGATATTTAGCAGTCTCCTAGTATTGTCTGGGCCCTCTCGACCCGGGATAAAGCCTACTTGGTCTGGGTTGATTAGGGAGGGCAATAATTTTGCTAGTCTATTGGCCAGGATCTTCGCATACATTTTAATATCTGTATTAATTAGTGATATTGGTCTGTAATTAGAGCACGACGTTGGATCCTTATTAGGCTTAGGGATAGTAATAATGGAGGCCTCCAAAAACTCTCTCCTAAAGCTACCCTCCTCCAAATCTTTAAAGATTTCATATTTTTAATGACTTGTTTCACTTCTTGACAGGTGATGGGGACATCTATACGTCCTTTTTGCACCTCATCGAGGGCAGGGAGTTTCAAAGAGTGTAGGAATGTGCCTATCTGTGTGGAGGGTGATTGTGTGTGTCCAGCTTGTTCACGGATATTATAAAGTGCAGAATAGTAGTCACAAAACTGCTGGCCAATTAAGGACGGCACCCGGTATACCTGTTGACCCTGCTTAAGTTCATGTATGCGTGTTGCACCTCTACGCTGTCTAATTTTATTAGCAAGTATGGTATCAGCCTTGTTGCCCTTCGAGTACATGAGCTGCTTTAGTCTGAAAAGGGTATTCTGTGTCTTCCTAAATTCTATTTGGCATATATGTCTCTTAAGGTCCTTGACCTCCTGACTTAGGTCAAGGTTACTTGAGGTGCGTTGTTGCGTTTCTAGTGTACGTAACCTACTGTGGGCTTGAGATAGAGTGAGACCCGCCTGTTTCCTGAGGTGTGCCTGTTTGCGAATAAATAGTCCTCTCGTGGTAGCCTTAAATGCCCCCCAAATTATATCGTCACAAATTTCGGGAGTGTCATTAATCTATAGTGTAGATACTATTTCGGACCTAAGTTCTTCCCTAAAGGGAATATCGGCTAGAAGGTGGTGAGGCAACCTCCATAAGGGTCTGGTTGTGGTGGTGTTCCTAGATTCTAGGACCATAACGACCTGGTCATGGTCTGACCACGGGCATATATGTATGTTTGTGGTTCGTACATAGTCTAGTGTCTCAGGGTGGCAGAAAAAATAGTCTAGTCTGGAGAATGTGGAGTGAGGGTGGGAGAAGTGAGTAAAATCTCTGTCGCGGGGATGCACCGATCTCCAGACGTCAAATAAGTTAAATCCGGTCATGAGCTCTCTAAACCTGTTACTCGTGGTGTCTAGTGTAGTCACCCGTTTCTGAGAGGAGAGCTTTTTCCTGTCTAGACCACTGTCCCATACCATGTTCATGTCGCCCGCCATGATCACCCTCCCTTGACGAAATTGTTCAACTTTGTTTAGTATCTTCTTAAGGTAATTAGGTTGGGTGGTGTTTGGGAGATATATTGAAACTAACGTATAAGTGACATGGTCAAGGTTACAAACCACAATGAGGTATCTTGCCTGTGGGTCTTTAATCACCTGGATTGGTTCAAATGCTACCCTCTTGTGTACTAGAATGGCCACCCCTCTAGCTTTTTTAGAGTAAGAGGCTGTCTCTATGACTGGGTAGTCTCGGGAGATAGATATGGGAGGGTTGTTGGAAAGTAAGTGCGTCTCCTGCAGGAAAGCCACATCCACCCTGTGGGAGCGTAAAGATCTAGCTATTAGGCTTCTCTTGCCTACTGTGTTTAGGCCTCTCACGTTGTGAGTGAGATATCTGAGTGATGACATTTATGTGTGAATATCTGAAGTGATCCTTGTCAAGGGATCCAATTAGGGCAAGGGTAATGGGTAAGGGTAGGTGGGAGGAGGGGATAAGGGATGCGGTGGAAGTAGTCCACCAAAGTAGAGCCCTAGTATGGGCTCTTAAATCTGGGGGGGAGCTAACACGGTCTAGTGGAGCTTAAGCTACGGTGAGTAGCCCCACTCTCTGACTGGACATGTTAGAAGAAAAGTATTTAGGCTGTATGAGCCGCAACTACACTCGGAACTCCGAGGTGAATATTTATAACCATATTTGCAGCAGTATCTAAGCGAAAATCATCATAAGGTGTTGGCAAGTAAATCCTGAATTGCATTGTTAAATGCACCAGTATGTTAGAACTAAATCTTACCATGAGAGGAGTAATTTCAACTTTAACTGCAACAGTATATAACACTAAACAGGCAACAGTAATAACAACAAATAACAATTGCTAACTATTGGTGGCTAGTATGGGGTATGTAATATTGTCTGCAATAGTATATTAGTGCTAAACCTTACACATTTTAAACCGTGAGAGGAAGAACTGTAGCACCAGCACCATCAAGACTTAGTGTAAAACATTTAGCAACTGTTAGTGATTAGGCCTCGGAGAATGATCAAGATTGTAACAGTGTCTTAATATTGAGTAATCTCAGACTAATGGTAGCAGGTCCTAAGTAGGTGAGGCTTGGGGCCTCAAAGAGTGGTCAGGGGGATTATGCCTCTGTCGTTTAGGCCTCTGTTCTTTCAAAGTCCATTCAGGGGCCGAGGCCCTGAGGCGGGAGTGAGCTGGCGCTTGGACTCCCGGCTCCGGTTGAAGGCCCCAGTTAGCTAAAAGGGTGTTTCCCGAGGAAGGAGAAGCAATGATATGGGTCTGATTGTCCTTTGTTACTATCAATTTAGTGGGGAAGCCCCATCGATACTTGATGTTGGCCCTCCTGAGTTGAGATGTGAGGGGGGCATACAACTTTCTCCGTTGTAGAGTGTAGGGCAAAAGATCTGGTAGCAACTGGATATCTTTTAAGGGGTCAGGTAAAGAGGGTTTACCGAAGGCCGCCTGCATCAGACGGTCTTTAAAGGTGAAGTGGTGGAAACAGACTGCTACGTCCCTTGGCTTATCAGATGACACTGTCCTTGGTCTAAGGGCTCTATGTGCCCACTCCATGGTGTGTGAGGTGCCCTCCAGGGGGCCCAGAAGTGCCACGAACAGCGTTTTGAGGAACTCCTGGAGGTCACTCGTCGCCACCGACTCAGGGATACCTCGGAATCTGATATTGTTTCTCCTGGCCCTGTCCTCCACATCTGCCAGTTTCAGTTCAAGCTGTGTTATTTGTTCCGCTAGAGCTTCGGCATAGGAGAGCAAGCTGGAGTGGTCAGTGGCCAGGTCGTCGTGTTGCCGCTCAAGGGTGTCCACTCTATCTCCGATTTCAGCTATATTTTTCTTAAGTTCCGCAGAACTTCGCTGAATTTCAGCCGTAATGGATTTGGTCTGTATCGCCAGCATCTTCTGTAGCGTGCTTTCGGTAATGTAATGATTAAGGTGGGCAATGGAGCGGGAGCTTGATTGAGAGCCCTCGTCTTGGGACTCGGGGTCACTATCCATTCTCCTCTGGGGATTAGGTTCTTTGCGGGGTTGAGAGAAATGATCAAGAACAGACTTTTGGGAACCAACAGGGGTCTTGGTGTTTCTCCTTGAAGCGTGAGGCATGATAAGAGAGGTTCAAGGGGGTGAGCAATCCCACCAAGGTAGTCCACCCTGACCACACAAGGCACTGTAGGGGAAAAAGAAAGCAAATAGGACCTGCACCAAGTGTATACCTTAAAGTTAAAACATTTACAGCCTAACTTGCGAGAGTGGGGTTAAACATCACCTAGTTATACAACATACATTAACAGCATTTTGTTTGATTATGTATACAACAGTACAGAATTACCGTCCACCTATATAGACTGACCTGTATCTGCGGACCCCCTCACACCTCAGGGAGAGGGGGATACGACCAAAAAGGAAGGGAAAAGGGAAGTGGCAGTGACCGGCCCAGACTAGCAGGGTCGGAAAGGGGGAGGTGCAAGAAGGACCACAGTAGTACAAACAGTAAACAAACGGGAGATGTTACCACAGTACTGTATATTAGACTTGAGCAAAGTACCGTTTCATAGGGTTAACTAGACATGCATGTAAAAATGAACAGAGGAGAGACACTCCACTCTGAGCCTAAGCTACAGAGGTATGTATGCTGACGCAGCAGCCTAATCACTCCCAATTTTAAACTATAATCCCCCAAGTTGCAGCACCAGTGTAGGCTCAATATGAGAAAACAGGTAAAGTTCAAATCCATATGATATTGGGTATAAGCTGCAGACAGGAATCTGCACTAAGCCCAATGTTATTGAAATTTGAGATAAGCTTGTGATCCTAGGCTCTTCTCAGGAACTGCTTCCAGGCAAGAAATTGGAGGCTTGTGAGGGCAACAGCCAGTTATGTGTCCACTGATGGTAGGGGTAAAGTATAGTATGTGAGCAGGGATTAAATTAACCAAGGTTAGACTCTGAATTTATAGTAAAATTACTGTTATCAGGGCCCCTCCAGATTAGAAGTGCAATTTCACTGGCGTGTTGTGGGCAGCGTTTGTGGGCTGTTCTGGAATCAGTGTCTGTAAGCCTCCTGTCCCCTGTGGCTTCTAGGGGTCCAATGCGGCCAAAAGTGTGGGGCTAGATTGGGGCTGCCGCTACACCAAAATTCAAGACTCTCTAATCCCTCCAAGGTTGTCGCCACAGGGTGCAGCAACCTAAGTAGAAAGGTCAGTCAGTGTGAGTCTATAGAGAGGATTGCATGTAATCTGTTTTAGAGACCTGTCCGGTCGTTAGGCCTTTAGCCTCTATCAGCCACTCTATTGAATGTGAGGTGAAAGGTAGAAAGATGGCGTCTTTTCCCGCCTTCTGGGCAATTATCGAAGTGACCCTCTACTCCACTGTGGCTGCAATTTATGTGGGGGCTTCTCTATATTTTTCCCCCTTAACCGGGCCAGGTTGAGCGCTGTCAGTGTCCCTCACTTCACTGTGATGCTGGGCGATATACTGCTGCGATGTGCGGCTTGAGACAGGGCCGCCGCAAGAATTTAGTGTGTGTGCGCTCTCACCTCAATCGCCCTCGACAATACTGTTGTCTCCACACCAGATCTGGAGGACAGATCCGGTCACTGTTGCCTGGCTCCGGGGCCTCAGATTGTAGGTAAGTAGGTAAAAGGATTTCCCCGTCTGCAAAGCAACAATCCAGGTTGAGCACATTCAGTGTCCCTCACTTCACTGTGATGCTGGGCGATATGCTGCTGCGATGCGCGGCTTGAGACAGGGCCGCCACAAGAATTTAGTGTGTGTATGCGCTCTCACCTCAATCACCCTCGATTAGGGGCGCAACAATACTGCTGTCTCCACACCGGATCTGGAGGACAGATCACTAATGTCCCTCACGTCTGTGGCGGGTGCCCTCTCAGTCACCGGAGCGGAGCCCCGACCCTCCGGTCACTGTTGCTTGGTTCTGAGGACACAGAGTGCAAGCAAGTTGGTAAAAGGACTTCCCGGTCTGCAAAGTAACAATCCAGAGTTTGTGAGCACACCCGGAGGCTTTACTAAGTCTTTAGTTAGTAAGAAAAGTTGCTGGAAATAATTTTAAAGCTATATTAAATATCTCAACTTCTGGAGCTCCTCCAGAACACGTCTGTCTCTCACGGCAGTTAGCTCCTCCCTCCACATATGTATTTTTCATATGTGTTCCTTCTTAAAGTGGCAATATGGTCAGCCTATATATAATGTATATATCATGGATTGGATGTTATCCTAGTGAAATTACTGCAGACATATATTATTTGGGTCAGAGAAAGATACAAGAAAAAGACATCAAAGCTGAATTGGAGCCCCAGACCTTAGGATGGACAAAGCAAGAAACACAACAAGATTTGCCAAAGCTAAGAAGGGAAAATGTCAAGCACCTCACTAAAACTAAAGGCTAGAATACAAGAGGAGTACAACTGATAGCTCAGGGTGTTATGTTTTTTGCAACCTCACACAAAGAATAACGTATTCTGGTATGACAATTAGATGGTTAAATATTTAAACCAGGGCATCTTAATGCAGCCAAACTTTTTTTTTTAATGTGTCCTATTCTTTTAATGAATAGGACAGGGAGTGCTATTAGCTCACTCATTGTGCTCATATTAAAAGTCAGGAGTTAAGTGTTGCACTTGAGCAGAATCCAAAACAGAAATGCAAAAATTTGATAGCTGAAATAAACCCTTAACGCTAGCTAGTTTCTTTAACAAATAAAAGTGCTACTTCTTACATACCCTTGGGCTTAGCGCTTGAGTGATATCCTATTTGAATTTTACTGCAAAACCACCATAGAAGTCTATTATGTGAGGAATTTAGCGCAGTCGCACTATCCTACATGCAGATGTTAGTGTGCACTAGACTATTGCTCAAGCCATAAAAATTAACCTTGGACTTGCAATATGAGCGCAAAAATAGAATATCGATTGTGCTCCAGCAATGTTAATCCACAATGATGCTAATATGTTTGTGCTTCATTTGTAATCTAGACCTAAATAACAATTGAAGGTACATGAAACATTACCTGCAAATGTACAAGAAATGCTTGTGTTGCAGTGTAACATGCACTTTCTAACTTTTAGATTGGTAAATTATTTTATAATACTTAAATTACATCCTGTTTATAGCATTATAGAAAATGTGGTAGCTCATTGTCAATTATAGCATGTACAAAGTTATTCCACTAAAGCTTGAAACTGCATTAGATACCTGTTTAAGCTAATGAGAAGCTTTTCTCTAACATTCTCTGCTTAGAATGCAATTTAATAGATCAGTTTGGTAAAATGAAGTGGATTATGGGGTGTGATTGTGAACAGGAGCCTTAAAACCACAAGAAAAACTAACAATCAGGTTGTACTTTCATCATATACTTTCCACTCAACAAAACATACAGCTTGGTTTCCCTTAAATAACTTGATTCTAATCCGTCTATTTGCTCAGTGGAAGTTACTGCTCTGCTAACACTTCGAGCTGTTGATTTTAAGGACATGGTTTAAGCACTAAAAACAAAATACAGAAGACTAAGTCCTTTATGTGGGGAATAGTCTAAGACTTGTCCTGTATGTCGTGTTCACCACAGGTTTTTTTTTTCAGACTGGTTTTTGGCAGTGGTCTCCTACTTGATTTCCTTGAGAAATTCCCCATAAAGCCAGTCTCGATTTAGGTATGTGATTTCAGCGGCTCATAAAAATGTTTTAACAAAAAATCCCAACATTATTAAAAAAACAAAAAAAAACTGTTTTGAATGAATAGTAAATGATATAGTTATGTAGTATATGAAGTTGTAAAGTGACATTTACCCATGAAGTAAAAAATATCTTCTATTTGTAAAGTTCCAGAATATTCTTGGCACGTTGCCTTGGGAAACCAGACTTGTGACAAAATACTTATTTTATATGCTCTGTTTGTTAATATCCAGTACGATTACCAGTGCATTATGGTTAAATATTTGAAAGAGCACAATTTAAACATGTAGTTAATATGGTTGTATCAGATGACAGATACACAACACAAACACACATAATATAAAAAGTTATTTTATTTAGCACAGAAACATATCCACCACCTTCAAAAATATTTGTTGTAAAATACCTTATTTGAGATGCAACAAATTGCTTTAATATCCCTTTAACCCGTAGAGAAGTGAAGAATTATTTGTTATAGTAATAGCAATTCATTTAAAATTCTACATTGGGTTGGTTTCTGTTTTTTTTATCACATTTAAAGGAACAGGAAAGTCATAATTAAACTTGCATTATTCAAATAGAGCATAACATTTTAAGATTTTTTTTTAAATTCACTTCTATGTTCAAATGTGCTCGGTTATCTTGGTATTATTAATATTATTATTATTCTTTATTTATAAAGCGCCGACAGATTCCGCAGCGCTGCCCATGGGTACAAGGATAACAGTACAGTGGAGAAACAATACGATAAGACACAAAATTTTACAGACAAATACAGGAGGAATTGAGGGCTCTATTCCCATGGGAACTTACAATCTAGATGGGTAGGAGGATTGGAAACAGGAGGTGGGGACTGCAGAGGTGAGATATTAGTGAGGAGATAGAGGGCAACTGTTAGTTAATTGAAGTTAGTTTGTTAATAAGTCGGTTGATAAGCTTCCCTGAACAGAAAGGTCTTTAGGGAACGTTTAAAGGAGGAGAGGTTGGGGGAAAGTCTGACATCTCGAGGAAGTGCGTTCCAGAGGGTTGATGCCGCACGAGAGAAGTCCTGTAGTCTAGAATGAGAGGAGGTGATGGTAGAGGACGCAAGAAGCAGGTCGTTGTTGGATCTTATGGGACGGGCAGGAGTATATTTGTTGATGAGTGAGGACAGGTAGGGTAGGGCAGCATTGGTGAGGGCTTTGTAGGTCAGGGTGAGAATTTTGAATTTAACTCTGTTGTGAATGGGGAGCCAGTGAAGGGACTCACAGAGAGGCGCAGCAGAAACAGAGAGTCGAGAGAGGTGGATTAGCCTGGCAGATGCATTTAGGACGGATTGGAGGGGAGAGAGGTGGGAGAGAGGGAGGCCAGTTAGTAAGTTGTTACAGTAGTCAAGTCGGGAAATTACCAGGGAGTGGATGAGCTGTTTGGTAGTTTCAGCACTCAGAAACGGACGAACTTTGTAGAAATTGCGTAGGTGGTTCCGGCAGGATGAAGAGAGCAGTTGGATGTGGGGAATGAAGGGCAGATTTGAATCAAGCGTGACTCCGAGGCAGCGGACTTGGGGTGATGGGGAGATAGTGGTGCCGCCAACAGTGATAGAAAAATTAGAGACTGGAGTGGAGCTAGAGGGGGGAATTATAAGTAGTTTGGTCTTGGACATATTTATTTTTAGGTGGTGAGAGGCCATCCAGGAGGAAATGCCAGATAAGGAGTCGCTGATGTGAGAGTTGACAGAAGGAGAGGTTGCATGGGTGGAAAGGTAGATCTTGATATCATCATCATAGAGGTGATAGCTGAAGCCATAGCTGTTGATAAGTTTACCCAGTGAAGAAGCGCAAATAGAGAAGAGTAGAGGACCCAGGACAGAGCCTTGAGGTACTCCAACAGACAGGGACAATAGAGAGGATGAGTCACCAGCAAAAGAGACTGAGAAGGATCTGTTAGAGAGATAAGAGTGAATCCAGGAGAGGGCAGTGTCACAGAGTGAATCCAGGAGAGGGCAGTGTCATATGTACATATCTTTATTCATTTTTTAAAAAGATATGTACATATCCTACACTCCTGGGTACTAGCTGGTGATTGGTGCATTCACACATTTATCTCTTTTGATGAGCTCACTAGCTGTGTTCAGCTAGCACCCAGTAGTGCATTGCTGCACATTCAGCAAAGCATACCAAGTCAATGAAGCAAATTTGGTAATAGAAATAAATTGGAAAGTTGTTTAAAATTGTATGCTCTATCTGAGTCATGAAACAAAAAATTGGGGTTTCATGTCCCTTTAGACTGATTATATATTTTTTTTGTTTGTTGAGAAAGTTTAATTTGTAAGTTAAAATGACAGTAAACATTTTAAAATATGGATATATATATATATATATATATATATAAGGCCAGGTATGTTTGTCTGATGCAGTCATACACAGTAGTGACATAAATACCTGGCCGGAAGGAAGGATCAGTCAGTGAGGATTAGACAGTAGAGAGGGGGGGTGCGGGAGCCAGGCAGGGCACGCAAGCGGGTGGACGGGGACGGGTGTGACCACTGCACTGCAGAAAAAGTTGAGAGAGTGACATGGAAGGGGAAGGAGGGAGGGAGAGGGGATCCAAGTGGATGGGGATTTTGGCACATGTACACAGTCTTTAGGACCAGTATATATATATTGCACATGGAAAGGCCGGAAACGCATATTACAAGTCCCTGAGGTATAGCTATACCGCAAACATTTTAGCCTTTAATGCACTCTCCATTCCGCACAAAAATTATGTTTGAGTACGTAATTTTCCATAGCGCCTTATTACAGGTTGTGTGTTCAGGCTAAAATGCTTGCGTTACAGCTTATACCGCTGTGATCCATCCCGCAATCTGAGACCAGTAGTTATAGATTTTGCAAAACAAAAATGTTTCACAAAACTCATAACTAAAATGTTACAAAGTGTTACACTAACACCCATAAACTATCTATTAACCCCTAAACTGCTGCCCTCCTGCATCGCAAATACTATATTACACCTATTAACCCCTAATCTGCCGACCCCCTGCATTGTCAACACTAAAATAAACCTATTCACCCCTAATCTTCTGCCCACCCACGTCACCGACACTAAAATAAACATATTAACCCCTAAACAGTCAGACCCCACATTACCAACTCTATAATAAAGTATTAACCCCTAAGCTGCCGGGCCCCCACATCACAAAACACTAAATTAAACTATTAACCCCCTAAACCTAACACCCCCTAACTTTAAATAAAAGTTACAATATAACTATCTTAAAATAAATAAAAACTTACCTGTGAAATTAAAAAAAAATAACTTCAAACTATAAATTAAGGGTGTGGGTTAACCTAGCGCTAGGTGTATGTCTGCCTATAGTTAATAATGATTAATGTACAACGTGTGGAAAGTTTGTGGTTCTATCTTAAAACATATATGAGTACAATCTTATGTAGAATGCTGTGACTATTACAATGCTATGCCTATTAAAACATAATTATTCTGTATCTATAAAAAGAGTATTACTTCACAGTGTTAAAATATATAACATGGATCCATGTGTACAATGAGCTCTAAATGTATATAAAAACATATAAAAACAGTACAATAAATAAAACACAATATAATAGAAATGATGAGCGAACCACGTTAGTGGTATAATTGGTTAGTCCCAAAAAGAGAAAAGTCTGTGATGAAAGTCTTTAATAAATCCGTGTAGAGTCCTAAAGTGATGTCATGTTGCAGATAGATGAATTCGCTATACAAAAATATCATAAATCCAATGCCTTAAAAAGGGGATGAAAGTGCAAAAATAAAAACCGAAAAAAATAAACAAAGAAGTGCAAAAATGCAGAAATCCAAAAAGTACAAAAAAATACAAAAAATAAAAATATAAAAATTTGTATCAAAATATCAATTTTATATAAAAGTGTTTTTTTTTATGTAAAAAATGTCTTAGATAGTGATTCCAAAAGAGGGTGATAGGAAATCCTACTGGAGGATGTTGATTTTCTTAAAAGGAGATCCTCCTGTGTGAAACCTAAAAATAATAATAATAATAATAATAATAAGGACTTTTTTAAAATCAAGAAATAGGCTTACCATATATTGTCAATGCGTTTCGGCTCTAAACATGGGCCTTTCTCAAGACTAAATATGGTGTGTAATGGTAGCCTATTTATATCCTATACTGACCAATGGTTAGTGAATCATGTTGGCGCCAAAGCGATTGCCTGACCTTCTATGGGGATGTGCTTCCTGTCAGTTTTCACACTATCACACAGGAGGATCTCCTTTTAAGAAAATCAACATCCTCCAGTAGGATTTCCTATCACCCTCTTTTGGAATCACTATCTAAGACATTTTTTACATAAAAAACACTTTTATATAAATTTGATATTTTGATACAAATTTTGATATTTTTATTTTTTGTATTTTTTGTATTTCTGCATATTTGCACTTTTTTGTTTATTTTTATTTTTTCATTTTTTATTTTTGCACTTTCTTCACCTTTTTAAGGCATTGGATATATGATATTTTTGTATAGTGAATTCATCTACCTGCGACACGATCACTTTAGGATTCTACACAGATTTATTATAGACTTTCATCACAGACTTTTCTATTTTTGGGACTAACCAATCATACCACTAACGTGGTCCGTTCCTCATTTCTATTATATTGTCTTGTATTTATTGTACTGTTTTTATATGTTCTATATACATTTAGAGCTCATTGTACACATGGATCCATCTTATATATATATGTATACATTTTTCATAAATTTTTATTGAGGTAAAATCAAAATAAACATTAATGGAGGTTACATAATGGTTGCAAGCAGTACAATGTGTCAGACTGACAATATGTCTGGTACATGGAAATAAAATACAAACATAGGAGGAAGGTGAGCTTACGTATAAGTCTGCCAGCATTGCATTAGTAAGTCAGAGTACAGTACACATACCAGTTAACCATGAATGTGGTACAAAATTGTACAACCAAATATAACCTTGGTGGTGCAATTAGGACCTCATTTATATTTATCTTCTATGGGTGGGCACAGATGGTAAATGTTATGACCTCATGGGTCTAGCAATACTCTATTGAGTGTCAAAAGCTATGCGCACTGTAAAGTAAATCACAAAAAGTATAGGAATGCTTTTGTATATGGGTACCCAGGAAATCATCATAACAAGATAATGTGGGTAAAGGGGAGGGGAGAGAAGAGAGAGAAAAAAGAGATGAGAACTATATAGGGGGGGGGGTATTCCAGTGGAACCTGCGGCCAAGGGCTGTTGATCCTTCATTCCAAGTTTCACTTTTCCAAACTCTAGCTATCGCTAATTTTGTGGCCATGAGTAGGTAAATGGTGAGAGCTTTTTGGGGCCTAATTAGTTTGGCTATGTTTATATGGAGAAGGTAGGAGGCTGGGGAAAAAAGTATTTTAATCTGCAAACGAAGGAGGACACCAGACAATTCCGTCCATAGTGGCTGTATTTTGGGGCAAAACCATCACACATGGGAGGTGGTGCCTAAGTGTCCACAACCTCTCCAGCACAAAGGTGAATGGGTTCTGTGCATCCTGTGTAAAATGCTAGGGACTAGATGCCACCTAACTAAGAGCTTATAATGAAGCTTCGTAGAGCAGTGTAGTAATATTTAGTAAAGATTATCTCCTTACCCCATGTATCGGCATCGGCTGTAGACGCTAAGTCCTTTCCCCACAAAAGGAATTGGGCAACTTTCTGGGCCCAAAAGGGTTCCAGAACAAGATTGTAATGGTACGACAGAATCCCTTTAATCTAGGGGGCCCGAATACACCTATGTTCACATTTAGTGAACTCTCTCAATTGAGATTTAGGGAAGCCCCAAGATCGCAACAAAGAACAGAGGCGATAAACTTCAAAATGTAGTTTAGGGGGTATCTGTAATTTTCGACACAACTAGGGGTGTGAGATCCAAATGGAATGATCATATAGTTCAGTCACTAACATGGAGGTGCAATGTTGCCAAGCCTCCAAGTGAGAATCTGGAAAACAGGCAAGGGCAAGGGCACCGGCTAAGGTAAGGGCAGGGGAAGGATGAGGTGCAATCTCCGGGTGGTGTCGGATCTGATCCCAGAACCGAAGGGTATGAAGTATGGAGGGATTGATAATACCCACATTTTTCCTATGGTGTGCTGGTATCCAGGGGAGATCGGCTAAACGCAACCCCCGTCGAATGAGCAAACTTTCTATTACGTGCCAACATGAAATCTGTCTCTGTGTGTTCCAGCAGAATAAATGTGAGAGCCTGGCTGCATTAAAGTAGAGAAGAATGTTCAGGAGAGCTAGGCCACCTTTCTGAATAGGCCTCTGGAGAGTTTGCCTAGAGGTTCTGGGGCTTTTGCCTTCCCAAATGTAAGCCGTTTTTAAGCCCTGTAATTTGTTTAAAACTGCTCTGGGAATATTAAGAGGGATACATCTAAAAAGATAATTTAATTTGGGTAGAAAAGACATTTTAATGGCCGCAATTCTGCCAGTCCACGACATCTCTCTAAATTCACAGGAGGAGAGTACCTTCCTATATTCCTGTAACCTATCTATAAAGTTCTTAGATAACATAACCAATGGGTCTGCACTCAGGTAGATCCCAAGGGTTTTGATGACCTGAGAGCTCCCGGTGAACTTGTATTGGTGCTGGAGATAGGTCAAATTTTTAAGAGGAATATGCATATGTAATTCCTCAGGTTTTGGAGAGATTAAGTTTATAATATGACAATGCGTTGAAATGATCAAGCAGTTGGAAGACCGCAGGGACAGAAGTAGCTGGGGAGGTTAGTAGCAGAGTGATATCATCCGCGTATAGCATGATTTTATGATGTGTGTTACCTAACTGAAAGCCTGAAATATTGCGGTGTAATCTGATGGCTTGTGCTATGGGTTCTATTGTAAGAGCAAAAAAAAGTGGAGAGAGCGGGCATCCTTACCTAGTACCATTATGTATTTCAAAAGAGGTGGATTGGAAACCCACTCCCCTTACCCTCGCTGTTGGGGAGGAGTAGAGAGCCTGGACAGCTGTTATAAACTGGTGGGGAAGGTTAAATGCCCTCATAGTGTCCCAAAGATTATCCCATCTCACCCTGTCAAACGCCTTTTTGACATTCAAGGACAGGGCAAGAAATGGGGTACCCCTGTCTGCAACTGTCGAAAGAATATTCAAAATGCATCTGGTAGCATCAAGGCTGTCCCTGTGTGGAATAAACCCTACCTGGTTAGGATGAATCAGGGAGGAAATGACCTTTGAGAGTCTGGTAGCCATAATTTTGAAATACAGCTTTGTGTCTAAATTGATAAGTGAAATGGGATGATAGCTGCTGCACACCTCTGGATCCTTTCCCGGCTTTAAGATCATAACTATCGTGGCTTCCAGAAACTCAGTGCGGTAGGAGCCATGAAGCATCACCTCATTAAACATCCTACACAATATCAGAGCTACAAGGGGACTGTTAATTTTGTAAAAACTGCCATTAATCCCGTCCGGGCCTGGAGATTTACCTATTTTTAGGAGTTTAATGGACTTTTGAACCTCTTCTGAAGCAATCAGGGAATTGAGAGCCGCATGTTGCTCTAGAGTTAGTTGGGGTAGTTTAAGGGTGTCCAGGTATGCACAGATGTCGCCTGCCTTGGGGACAAGTCAAATTATGTCTAATATTTTATAAATTATAATAGTATTTCTTAAATGCATCCCCCATGTCTTTAGGAGACGTTACATGCTTATGACTGGAGGAATATTGAGCTGTATGGTGCCTCAACTTCGCAGCCAACAGGGAGGAAGCTTTGTTGCCCTTGTAATAGTAAATCCATTTAAATCTTTCCAGAGTGGACTGAACTTTCTGAAATTCTAAGTTCTTAATTTGTTTGAATAAATCTATTATCTTGTCGTTCAGATCATCTGAATAAGACTCGCTCAACTGACGACGTAAAAGTCGCAACTGAGTGGCTAGTACGGAAATAGGAGCCCCCTGAGTTTTACACGCCATCGCTTCTTTTTTAAAAAAGTACCCTCTGAGGTAAGCTTTTAGAGATGCCCACAGGACCTCTACTGAGCTTAGCGCGTCGTCAGCCCACAGGATCTCTACTGAGGTTTGCGCGTCGTCATTGAGACGAAGATACTCTGTGACAGTCTCTTGAAGTTCGCGTTTGTTAACTGGATTTGTGACCAACCAGTCATTTAAATGCCAAGGGGGAGGAGTAAAGTCGGAAATATGTGAGGCTAGGGACAATGACAAAGAGTCATGGTCAGACCACAAGGTAGGGGATATTCTGGTATAGGTAATATGATCAAGAGCCCGAGAACTAGTGAAGAAGTATTCAATGCCCGTATGAGATTTATGTGGGCAAGAATAAAAAGTAAAATCCCGCTCATTAGGGTGGAAACCCCTCCAGGTATCATATAGGTCGTACTGAGATATCAGCTTCCGGAACACATTTGACAGGGAATGGGAAGATCTGTCTAATGAGGGGGCCTTTGGGCCCAGTCTATCGTAAGAGGGGTCCCAAAGTGAGTTAAAATCACCTCCCAACAACAATACCCCCTGTTTTACAGCCGAGACCGAACAGAGTAGTGACATGTTATATATTTTAACACTTTGAAGTAATACTCTTTTTATAGACATAGCATTGTAATAGTCACAGCATTCTATGTAAGATTGTACACATATATGTTTTAAGATAGAACCACGAACTTTGCACACGTTGTACTCTAATCTGCCCCTTCCTTTTTTAGTGCGCTTCTAAATTATATCTTATTATTAACTATTACCTCATTCATTTTAAGAGCAATATAGGCAGACATACACCTAGCGCTAGGTTAACAAACACCTTTAGTTAACTTTGCTTCCCAGCACATAACCTCAGCAGCAGGTGTGTATATAATATATATACATATATATATATATATATATATATATATATATATATATATATATATATATATATATATACTTATATATATATATATATATATATTTATATATATTTTTAATATTTTTATACATTAACTTTTCATGTATATTCGTCATGGAGATAACTAAATCCATCAGGAAAGAGATAACATTAGACATACATCACATAACTAATAATGGAGATTTTGATGAGAGAGTCTATAGACATCCTATCTATTTTCAGAAATTTGGAAAAACTATTCATAACAGAAGTTAAATACAAAGCGGAGATCTCCTTCTTAAAGAAATGTCTAGAACTGAACATAATCCCAAAAGGGATGTGCTGAATTCACAGAGAAATTGGTCATTATTTTAGTAGACACCTCCAAGCAGCTTATGCAATTGGTTAATGATCATAGAGAATTTATTTTAAAGCACAGATATTGAGAACAACGAGGATAATCTTGTAGGTCCAGATGGACTCATACTTGAATCCAAGGACCTATTAGAAAAGAAGACCTCACAAAAAAGGTCAACAAAGTGAGAGAAGATATTACAATTAAAAAATCAAAGAAATTAAATAAAGAATTAGAATATATTAGAAATACAGATTTAACACAAGACCCCAAACAACAAATAGATGAAGAAATGGACACCAATAAATGTACCAATGAGGAGATGAACCCAAATAATGAAGAGGCTGGACAAAAGTCACATATAATCACAAACGGTGATATCCCAGATTCCCGCATAGAAGAGGTCAGAGAAATCACATTAACCACCACAGAGACAATAGTCACCATACGACTATCAAAATAACGGTCAGAATAACTATGCCAGAGGTGGTTATAGACAGAGAAATGTATCATATAGTAATATAAATAATGACACCAATAAGGGTAGGTATGATGTTCCTCATAGATCAGATTATCATGAGGATTCAGGGGAGGTATGGAAAGAGAGACATATATATCATATATACCAATATATATCAATATATACATCAATATTCTGATTACCAGGAGAGATATATGAATACTCCATGGAGACATAATAGACAACTGGAATACCATGGTCGAGATCAGACACACCATCAGAATGAGGGCGGGAATTGGAAAGAAATATACTATAATAGAGATAACAGATTCTCACATCTACATGATAGAGACACGCGCAATGTATGTTGAAATAGACCTGAGAATTATGAGTCTGACCCGAGACAAACCAATGCACATATGAAACACAGGGATCAACAAGTGACCAAATACAGCACACATGCCTCAACCTCTGGACAATCTTTTTTAGGGGCAACTCAAAAAACAACTAAAGAATTATAGAGGCCTTCAACAAAAAGAAAGAGCTCTTAGTCGGAGGAATTTCAAAACCCCATACAAAAAAGAAAACCCACAGAGGAAATAGAGGAGGTAGAAAATTGAATATGAAAATCCTCAAAAAACAGATGTAGTACCCTAGACAAATGAAAATTAAACAAAGGGCATTTATAATCTCAGTACAACCATACTCTCTGACAAGGAAACTTCCATATTGAACTATGAGTAGTCCTTTGCTCTATCTAGATGTTTAGATAAATTCAAGACTTTCATAAACGTGAAAGAGTTTGTCAGAAAGTTGACACTAAAAAGACATTTTATGAGATCTCCGCTAGAAAGAAATACATCTTATTATGGAACAAAATTTGCTATGGATATAGATAACAACCCACATGATGTCTATTCACATACTAATCTCAAACCCAAATCCAATTTCAGTAAGTGTAATGCCATCAAAACTTTTGAGACAGATGTCTGTAATGAAATTAGGAACATATCCCCAAATAAATTGAAAAATTATAAACACAATTTATCCAAAACACAATTAAATACCATTAAAAATTTGGAGAAAAATCACAATATTGTAATAAAACCAGCTGATAAAGGTGGTGGGATCGTAATCCTCAATAAGGAGGATTACAATAAAGAATGCAACAGAATACTGTCCAATACACATACCTATGAGACATTAAATCAAAATCCGGTGGAAAGATATAAGTTAGATCTTATGAATATATTGGACAAAGCAAGGACTATGGGGATATTAAATGAAAAGGAATTTAAGCATATTGGTATTAAGTATCCCATTACCCCAGTTCTGTACTATCTTCCCAAGATACTTAAATCACTATCAAACCCACCGGGGAGACCCATTATCTCAGGCATTGGCTCCTTATCCAGCAATTTATCAGAATATATTGATAATAATCTCCAAAAATATGTGATGCAACTTCTATCTTATCTAAAAGATTCCACCCAGGTCCTAAATATCTTAGAAAATTTAGAGTGGCAAGATAATAATATAATGGCAACATGCAACATAACATCTTTGTATACGAGTATACCCCATGAGGGGGGGTTGGAAGCTGTCTGATTCTTCCTAAACAAGGACCCAAATGTACCTAAATCACAAAGGGACTTTATTTTAGATAGTATACAGTATATTTTAACCCACAATTATTTTAACTATAACGGGAAATATTACAGACAAATTTGTGGAACTGCTATGGGGACCAGGTTCAAACCCAGCTATGCAAACCTGTATATGGGCAGATGGGAATTCATTTTTGGGGATTCCTGCCCAGCGAGCACAGTCCTGGTCCTATACCATAGATACATTGACGAAATCCTTATAATATGGAAAGGATCAATAGATGATCTGAAGTATACCATAGAGGTTAGGAATAATAACACCCATAACTTGAAATTCACATATGAATTCAGCAAAAATACGATCAATATTCTAGATCTTAAAATTGAAACCAATAATGGGATTTTAGAGACATCCACTTTCTTTAAGGAAGTGGATTGTAATAATTATATCCACCAAAATAGCTGTCATCATCCAATTTGGAAATTATATATGTGCATGGCGAAAAAATTTGGTTCGGTTTGGTTCAGATCGATTTGTATCTTTTGAATTTCGATTCGGATTGATGCGAATTCGGAAAAATTTGAATCAATTCGGTTCGGATTCATTCCGGATTCGAATAAATTCGGCTGGATTCGGTTCGATTTGGTTCGGTTTGGCTCGGAAATTCGGAATTTCGGTAAGTGTTAGGTGGGATTAGACTTGTATTATGTACTGTATATTAGGTGTAACCCATAGCAGAGTGATATAACCTAATATACTGTACAATACTAGTGTAATCCATGGCCATCCAAATCTAACGAATAAATCCAAACTAATTCGGATTTATTCGATAGATTCTGCACTATTTTAATTCGGAAATTCGGATCGATCCGAATCCCGAATTTTATGAATTCGGCCAAATTTCCGAATCAATCCGAAACGAATCGCACATGTCTTTTGGAAATCCAACATACCAAAGGGTCAACTCTTAGGAATTAAAAAGAACTGTTCAAATACCAGAAAATGGGATGAACAGGCCACAGTTGTTAAAGAAAGATTCCTTGAAAGAGGGTACCAAGGAGAGATATTGGACAACAATATAGAAGAAGTCAGAAATACTGACCGCAAGAAACTTTTAACTTACAAAGATAAGACTCATACAAATGCTGAAGATTCAATTCTAACAATACCTTTTATAACAGAATATAGTGAGAATAGATCCTTAATTGAAATAATTATAAGGAATCACTGGCTACTATTCAAAAAGATGACGTTATAGGAGAGAGACTATCTGTACAACCAAGATTTATTTACAGGAAAACCAATAGTCTTAAAAATACATTGTCACCTAGTATCCCAAGATTAATGAAACATGGAATCAATTACATATTTGGTAGAAAGATCAAAGGTTTCTTCCCATACCCAAGCTGCAAAGCTTGCAAAAATTGCATGAAAACAAAAGACTTTATTTCTCATAATACCAAGCTAAAATTTTAAATAAAGGATATAATAAGATGTCAAAATAGAGGGGTAATTTATGTTATTCAATGCAGCTGTGGCCTACAAACGTTGGCCAGATCTCTAGACAATTAAAAAATAGGATTAGAGAACACCTCATACAGATCAAAAACAAAAATACTGAAACCGCTCTGTATAACCACTTCACCACAAAACATCAAGGCCTAGATTTAGAGTTGGGCGGTAGCCGTCAAAACCAGCGTTAGAGGCTCCTAATGCTGGTTTTTACTGCCCGCTGGTATTTGGAGTCAGTCAGGAAAGGGTCTAACGCTCACTTTGCAGCCGCGACTTTTCCATACCGCAGATCCCCCTACGCCATTTGCGTATCCTATCTTTTCAATGGGATCTTTCTAACACCGGTATTTAGAGTCGTGGCTGAAGTGAGCATTAGAAATCTAACGACAAAACTCCAGCCGGAGAAAAAAGTCAGTAGTTAAGAGCTTTTTGGGCTAACGCCAGTTTATAGAGCTCTTAACTACTGTGCTCTAAAGTACACTAACACCCATAAACTACCTATGTAACCCTAAACCGAGGCCCCCCCACATCGCCGCCACTCTATTAAAATTTTTTAACCCCTAATCTGCCACTCCGTACACCGCCGCCACCTACGTTATCCCTATGTACCCCTAATCTGCTGCCCCTAACATCGCCGACCCCTATATTATATTTATTAACCCCTAATCTGCCGCCCCCAACGTCGCCTCCACCTACCTACAATAATTAACCCCTAATCTGCCGACCGGATCTCACCGCTACTATAATAAATGTATTAACACCTAAAGCTAAGTCTAACCCTAACACTAACACCCCCCTAAGTTAAATATAATTTAAATCTAACGAAATAAATTAACTCTTATTAAATAAATTAATCCTATTTAAAGCTAAATACTTACCTGTAAAATAAACCCTAATATAGCTACAATATAAATTATAATTATATTGTAGCTATTTTAGGATTCATTTTTATTTTACAGGTAACTTTGTAATTATTTTAACCAGGTACAATAGCTATTAAATAGTTAATAACTATTTAATAGCTACCTAGTTAAAATAATTACAAAATTACCTGTAAAATAAATCCTAAACTAAGTTACAATTAAACCTAACACTACACTAGCAATAAATTAATTAAATACAATACCTACAATTAAATACAATTAAATAAACTAACTAAAGTACAAAAAATAAAAAAGAACTAAGTTACAAAAAAATAAAAAAATATTTACAAACATTAGAAAAATATTACAATTTTAAACTAATTACACCTACTCTAAGCCCCCTAATAAAATAACAAAGCCCCCCAAGATAAAAAAAATGCCCTACCCTATTCTAAAATTAAAATAGAAAAGCTCTTTTACCTTACCAGCCCTGAAAAGGGCCCTTTGCGGGGCATGCCCCAAAGAATTCAGCTCTTTTGCCTGTAAAAAAAACACATACAATACCCCCCCAATATTACAACCCACCACCCACATACCCCTAATCTAACCCAAACCCCCCCTTAAATAAACCTAACACTAAGCCCTTGAAGATCTCCCTACCTTGTCTTCACCTCGCCGGGTTCACTGATCGATCCAGAAGAGCCTCCGATGTCTTGATCCAAGCCCAAGCGGGGGGCTGAAGAGTGACGTCCATCCTCTGGCTGAAGTCTTGATCCAAGCGGGCAGAAGAGGACATCCGGACCGGCAAACATCTTCATCCAAGCCGCATCTTCTATGTTCTTCAATCCGATGACGACCGGCTCAGCCAATCGGATTGAACTTGATTCTGATTGGCTGATTCCATCAGCCAATCAGAATTTTCCTACCTTAATTCCGATTGGCTGATAGAATCCTATCAGCCAATAGGAA